>NC_086449.1:567165579-567468079 GCF_028390025.1 Pseudophryne corroboree | reverse complement strand
CTCACTGATCCGGCCGGGCTTCATTGTGTTCATTGTGTTATGTCCGGCAGTGTTTTACCAACTGTAAGGTGCAGGGGCCATGCAGGAAGCCGGAGGAGCAGTGCGGCCGGGCGGAGAGAGACTGTGAGCCGGGGAGCAGTGCGGCCGGGCAGAGACAGCCAGATACTGAGAGCCGGGGAGCAGTGAACGCTGAGCAGGGAGCTGCTGCAGATTACTGAAAAAAAAAGGGACCAGATAAGTATAAACTTTGTGTATAACCAATTGTCTTGCTTGTCCATTACTGTATTTTTGCACTTTAATTTATACCTAATTTACTTAATTTATCTTATATTATCCTTTTTTGTCTTCTTTTTGTCTTTTTGGTTCCTTATAGATTATCCCTCTCTTTTCAATTTTTCTCTTGTCCCTAACTTAATTTTTACTTAATTTATCCTTTAATTGTCCTTTTTAATTTATTGTCCCTTGTCCCTTTATATATTGTCCTTATATAGACTGTCCATCTCTCTTTAATTTTCGTAGGGTAATAGGGAGTTAGCGCATATTAAATATGGGTGGGGCCGTGATTGAGGATCTCACTCAGTGCGTGTCGTGCATGATGTATGTGCACCTGGAACAACAATCCGAATGCGGGTACATCTGTGCGAGATGTGAGCGAACGGCCACCCTGGAAGCCCAGGTAACTAGATCTCGAGCAAAGTTTAGATAGAATGGTGGCGGAGTTTCAGGGGGGATCACTGGTAGATGGGGAAGATCAGGTAGACAGCTGGGTCACGGTTAGAAGGAAGAAGAAGAGGGACATCTCAGACCTGCCAAACCCCAATAAATTCGTCCTATTGGACGAAGATTCTGAGGATGGCAGTGAGGAAATGACGGAACTGGAGGAGACTGTTCCCTCTATCAACCAGAGGAGCGGTCCCCCCGGTACTGATGGGAAAAAGATAGTGAGATGCATAGTCAGATTGTGGTGGTAGGGGATTCTATTATCAGGAGGACAGACAGGGCAATATGCTACCGGGACCATGATCGCCGTACAGTCTGTTGTCTTCCGGGTGCTCGGGTACGGCACATCGCGGACCGGGTAGATAGATTGTTGGGAGGAGCTGATAAAGACCCGGTGGTCTTGGTGCATGTTAGCACCAATGACAAAGTTAGTGGTAGGTGGGATGTCATTAAGAAAGACTATAGGGAATTAGGCGAGAAAATTAAGGCAAGGACATCTAGGGTAATATTCTCTAAAATATTACCAGTGCCACGCACTATCCCAGGGAGGCAGAGGGAGATTAGGGAGGTAAATGTGTGGCTTTGTGATTGGTGCAGGAAAGAGGGGTTTGTGTTCTTGGAACACTAGGCGGACTTCTCAGTCAGGTGCCATCTTTTTTGTCCAGATGGATTGCACCTGAATGAGGAGGGGGCTGCGGTGCTGGGGGTAGGATGGTTAGAAGGTTGGAGGAGCTTTTAAACTAGGTGCCTGGGGGGAGGGTTTAGTTAGAAGCAACGGGTCATACAGTAAGAACAGGAAAGATGGGGGTGGTGAACAAATTGTGGGAGGAGGAGGGGAAAGTGAAAGATCAGCCAGCAAGGCCAAGGGTCTCTGCATGGGTATTGACACCGGAATTACTAACACAGGTATTGCCCGAGATATTCTAAATTTATTACATACTGATGATTATTGTACAACAATACGGTATATAGAAAGTGATGTCCATAGCATAAGGGAAGATACTAACATCAGGAGGAGGGGTTTAGAAAGCAGTAAGGAAGGCTGTATTAAGTATGATGGGGGTAGAAAGGGAGGGAGGAGATTAACAGTAAGTAAGAGTAATTCTAGAAATGAGCTTGTACATATAGATAAGGTACCATTAAATCAAAAGGGCAAGGGAGATGCTAAACTAAGATGTATGCTTGTGAATGCAAGAAGCCTTTCGGGTAAAATGGGGGAATTGGAATGGCTTGCATCAAAATCTATATATGACATTATAGGTATTACGGAAACATGGTGGGACAACTCTCACGACTGGGTTGCAAATTTGGAGGGATATTCTCTTTTTAGGAGGGACAGGGCAACCAAAAGGGAAGGAGGGGTATGTCTCTTTGTTAAACCATCTCTAAAACCAAACTTAATAGAGGGTATATTTGAGGGGGCAGTAGATAACGTTGAGTCGCTATGGGTTGAGATCACAAGTGGGGAGACTGAGGCAAAGAAATTAATCATTGGCACGTGCTACAAGCAACCGGATATTAGCGCACACAATGAGGAACAACTCTTACACCAAACTGAAAAAGCTGTGGGAATGGGGGACATCCTAGTGTTAGGGGACTTTAACTATCCTGATATTAATTGGAGTAACAATTCATGTGTAAAAACTAGGAGCAGCAGGTTTTTAAATATACTGAGGGATCAATTTTTGACTCAATTAGTTAAGGACCCAACTAGAGGTAAAACTATTCTGGACTTAGTGTTTACCAATAATGTGGACATTATATCAAACACTAAAGTTGGGGAGACCCTGGGAAACAGTGATCACTACATGATCACATTCGACATCAGTTTTAAAAAACATAGCTATAAGGGAGCGACCAAAACATTTAACTTTAGAAAAGCTAACTTCAATATGCTGAGGCAGGCACTAAACGACATTGACTGGGAAGAGCTGTTTCAAGGCAAGGACACATCGGAAATGTGGGAGGCTTTTAAAGGGTTGCTTGAAGACAATATTCACAAATTCATTCCCATCAGCAGTAAACGCAGGAGTACTAAACAAAAAACAATGTGGCTTAATAAGGAGGTCAAGGAAGCAATGGCTAATAAGAGGCGTGCTTTCAAAACATTTAAATCTAATGGAGGGGAGGAGTCATCCAGGTATTAAAAGGAATGCAATAAAAAATGTAAAAAAGCGATAAGAGCAGCTAAAATTAAGAATGAAAAAAAATCGTTATACAGAGTAAAACCAATCCTAAAAAGTTTTATAAATATATAAACAGTAAAAGGTTAAAGAAGGAGAACATTGGGCCTTTAAAAAATGAATTGGGAGCTTTGATACATGATGACAAATTGAAAGCGGAAATATTTAACAATTATTTTTCAACAGTGTTTACCAAGGAGGATGAGCCGGTGACATTAGTGCATAATGACAGTGAGGGTAATGACTCTTGGCTTGATGCTTGTTTAAGTGAGAAAGTAGTCCTGGAGAGACTAGGTAATGTGAATATTAATAAATCACCAGGGCCAGACGGTATTCATCCAAGGGTTATTATGGAGCTTAGGTTACAGCTAGCGAAACACCTATACTTGATTTTCCGTAGTTCAATTAGATCAGGCATGGTACCAAGGGATTGGCGCATAGCGGAGGTAGTGCCTTTATTTAAAGGTAAATAAAAATGATCCTGGAAACTATAGACCAGTTAGTTTAACCTCTATAGTGGGTAAAATATTGGAAGGCATTTTGAGGGATAGCATACGGGATCACCTACAAAGTTTATTAGTAAAAGTCAGCATGGGTTTGTAAGGGACAGATCATGCCAAACCAACTTAATTAGCTTCTACGAGGAAGTGAGCAAGAATCTTGACCATGGAAAAGCAGTGGATGTGGTGTATTTAGATTTTGCAAAAGCATTCGATACAGTGCCTCATAGGAGACTGACCAACAAATTACAGGAACTAGGTCTAGGTTCTATTATTTGTACATGGATAAGTAATTGGCTGGATAACAGAGTGCAACGAGTAGTAGTCAATGGGATGTTCTCCAGTTGGGCATCAGTAGTCAGCGGAATACCACAAGGGTCAGTTCTTGGCCCATTGCTCTTCACTATATTTATCAATGATTGAGGAATAGGCCTGGAAATCAAAGTATCAATCTTTGCAGATGATACTAAACTGTGTAAGGTAATTCAGTAGGCGATGTATATACTCGAGTATAAGCCGACTTTTTCAGCACTTTTTTTATGCTGAAAAAGCCACCTCGGCTTATACTCGAGTCAGTATTAGGAGGGACACGGAGAGCACAGCGCGCGGCTCTCCTGTGTCCCTCCTGCATCTCTGGCGGCAGCGGCGTGTGTGTGTTAAAGGAAGTGCACGAACCGGCACTTCCTTTAACACACGCCGCTGCCGCCGGAGATGCAGGAGGGACACAGGAGAGCCGCACGCTGTGCTCTCCGTGTCCCTCCTTCAGAAGACAGCGCGGGAGCAACGGAGGGTAAGTATCTAGCACTGTGGGGCATATCTGGCACATCTGGCACTGTGGGGCATATCTGACACATCTGGCACTATGGGGCATATCTGGCACATCTGTCACTGTGGGGCATATCTGGCACTGTGGGGCATATCTGGCACTGTGGGGCACATCTGGCACTGTGGGGCATATCTGGCACTGTGGGGCATATCTGGCACATCTGGCACTGTGGGGCATATCTGGCACTGTGGGGCATATCTGGCACATCTGGCACTGTGGGGCATATCTGGCACTGTGTGGCATATCTGGCACATCTGGCACTGTGGTACATATCTGGCACATCTGGCACTGTGGGACATATCTGGCACTGTGGGGCATGTCTGGCACTATGAGGTCTGTGTACGGCTAGAGCTACATTTCCCACCCTAGGCTTATACTCGAGTCAATAAGTTTTCCCAGGTTTTTGTGGTAAAATTAGGTGCCTCGGCTTATATTCGGGTCAACTTATACTCGAGTATATACGGTAGTTAAACTGGAAACCTGGGCGTCTAAATGGGGAATGAGGTTTAATATAGACAAATGCAAAGTTATGCATTTTGGGGGGGAAAAAACACACATGCATCCTCCTTCTAAATGGGGAAAATATAGGGGTAACCGTGGTGGAAAAAGATTTGGGGGTGCTCATAGATAATAGGCTTAATAACAGTACACAAAGTCAAAGTGCAGCACAAAAGGCAAGTCAAGTGCTTGCGTGCATTAAACGGAGCATAGAGACAAGGTACGAGGATGTAATCCTGCCGCTGTACAAATCATTGGTACGTCCACACCTGGAATATTGTGTTAGTTCTGGGCACCGTATTATAAAAAAAAGATATCGGGGAACTAGAAAGAATTCAAAGAAGAGCTACTAAACTGATAAAAGTGTTAGAGTCTCTGGAGTATGAGGAAAGGCTTGCTAGGTTAAATATGTATACACTAGAAAAGAGGCATCTTAGAGGAGACATTATTAATATCTTCAAATATGTAAAGGGTAATTACAAGGAGCTAACAGTGGATTTGTTTATTAAAAGAGCTCTATATAGGACACGTGGGCACTCGCTTAGGTTAGAGGAGAGTAAATTCCGTACACAACATAGGAAAGGGTTCTTCACGGTAAGGGCAATAAAGATTTGGAACTCCCTGCCGGAGAGGGTAATAATGGCAGACTCTGTAAATGCATTTAAAAGCGGATTGGAGAAATTCCCAACCGATAAATGTATCCAGGGCTATAGCATTTAACATATGGACATTACATTATCCGGGAGTGGTAAGAATCATTGGAGCAGATGTATTAACCTGGAGAAGGCATAAGGAAGTGATAAACCAGTGATATGTGCAAGGTGATAAAGGCACCAGCCAATGAGATCCTAACTGTTCATTTACATATTGGAGCTGATTGGCTGGTGCCTTTATCACCTTCGACATATCACTGGTTTATCACTTCCTTATGCCTTCTCCAGGTTAATACATCTGCCCCATTGTTTTCATTTGGTACTAAGCCATTACTTCAACAGACACATAATATGTATAGATTAACAAAATACAGGTTGAACCCGATGGGCAGTTTGCCTCTTTTCCACCTCACTGACTATGTAACTATGTAACTAATCTCTCCCGTAAAACACTGCCCGACAATATGAATTACATTGACATTGGTGAACTCAAAATTGAAAAAACACTGTAGTTTAGTAGATTACCGTTTTTTTATTTTTAAATTGCAATCTCAAACGGCCGATGTCAGCCGATATTGAATTTAGTAAATTTACCCCATCAAGAGGAAACCCTTTGTGTACTGTATAGTTAGTGCCCAGATGGGCTAGAATTTATGTTTGTTTTGTTGACTTTTGCTGCAAATAAAAATAGCTGCGACTAACACCCTGGACAGGTGTTACTATTTGGGCTGATGTAAGAAAGTGTATCCATCTTCCCAAGAAGACGACCTCCTTGCCGCGATCCGCTCAGACAATATGCAAATAACTATTTCAGTGGCCCATATATTTCAGTTGTGTTTCTACATAAAAACCCCATGATTTTAATCGCATTGAAATGATTGAGCTATTGAAATTAGCAGGAAACAAGAGAAAAAAAGAAGGAAATTAAAATAAAAGCAAATAAAGAACTGTCCTGTGCTGGTTCAAATTGAAACATGGAGGTCCAAGAGCATGGAGTTTCTTTGCCATAGTGAATCTTAGATCCATGCTGATAAGCATAGTGTGTCCTTCCTCTTGAAGAATACCAGCACTATGATGAAATATGTTGGACTAATACCAACTATGTTGTGCTGTGAAGGCTGAGTTAATAAACAAGATTAGGTCACATGTAGAGGCAACAATGCTACACCAGTATAACCATAAAATAGACAAGGGTCCTGTCCATTATATCAAAATAGTGAATAATAAATATACAACAGCTTATTTTATTTGAAAAAAGATTCCCCAAACCATTGTTTACACTCAGTGGAATATAACATAAATACTTAGTTTTTGATTAATAAATCCAATGGGTCCATCCTGACTTCTTCCTTCTTCATATTTTAGTCATCATACTGTAGTTTAATGGGAAATAATCTTCTTTCTCTGTTAATTAATCATCATAGTCCAATAGAATAAAAAATCAGATAAAAATGATACACCTGCACAATAATTTCTAACCACTGCTAAATGTTCAAAACAGGGTGTTACTCATGACTATCCTTTGCCGCCAGCCTCTCACCATTTGTTTAGCATATTGGCTGTTTACAATTGGCTGGCAGTGGAAGTGACTCCTGTGGAATTCATGCTTGGACCCTTAGATTGTAAGCTAGCAAGAGCAGGGACTTCTTTCCTCATGTGCCTTTCCTTTTCTTACTTACACTATCTTATACTCCATACTTCCTTTGATGGCACCTAACCCCGGGTTTTCTATAACTGTCCTATTTTGTCCCATACTGTAAGTGTGGTTTTCTTGTTTGCTCATTTTATTATGTACTGTGCAGTGGGCACTGCGGATCCCTAGTGGCGCCATATAAATAAAGGATAATAATAATAATAATAATAATAATACATCAATAGAGCCCAACTGAATCTCTTTTTATTTGGGGAAAAACCAATAATCTATGAAGAAAGTTTGGTTTATTAATTTCAATGGGCCTGCTTATTAAAATTGGATGTCCTATGAAAAAAGTTACTATGAAACGGGATAGTACTTGGGATGCGAGCAGTCAAAATACTGACAGCGGCATCCCGATGTTCAAGATCCCGACACCAAGGTGGCAAGTAGACTAGCCCTAATCCCGAATCCCCCTAAATGTCCTTTCCCGCAGCCTGACTCTAACACCCCAACCCCGGGCAGCCTTAACCTAACCCTCCCTGGTGATGCTTAGCTTTAGCCCCCCCACCTGCAGCCTAAACCTAACCCTCCCTCACAGCCAGGGTTGGACTGGCCCACAGGGGTACAGGGGAAACCCGCAGTGGGCCCCACTGTCTTGGTGCCCCTTCTCCTTTAGGGATCAGGTTCCAGACTGTGTACTTGACTCATACATTATATATATATATATATATATATATATATGTATATATATTCACCGCACGTCCCTGATAGATATATATATATATATATATATATATATATATATTTTAGTGCTGGGCAACGATTACAATTTTTAATCGCAATTAATCGCAGGATTTCCTGCGATTAATAACGATTAATCGTATTGTTAGCTGACTAAAGTCAATAATGAATTCAAAAGTGGTGTATTGCGCACTTTTAGTACTTCTATATGAACAACAGTGCAATTACATTGAACAACAGTGCAATAACATTTGGTTTGCACTTTGCAGTTTTCCCTTAACGCAGTAGCTTTTAAAAAACTTTAAAAATTAAATTTAAAAATAAAATATATTTTCTGAGCATCTAAATCTGTTTTCTTTTGTTTTCTTTCCCAGATTTTTGTTCCCACCAGATTGGACAGATATATTATTGTGTAACCTATTTACTCCTCTGCACCAAGCCAGTTGCTAAGACACACAAGGTTATTTACATTTTCAAATGATAAAGAAACTCTCTTCTTCTGTACAATATGACCAGCAAGAGAAAATAACCTTTCACAGGGTACTGATGTTGCAGGTGTGGCCAAGTACTTCTGTGCAATGGAGGCCAGCCTGCTGTGTGAGCCTGCATGTTTGGACCACCACTCTAATGGACAGGACTCTTTACTGATGGTGGGCTCCACTCTGTATCGACGCACACTGTTCTCAACTGAATCTTCCTCCTGTTCAGAATCAGACTCTGATGAAGCAGCCAATAGGGCTAACTTTTTATTTGGTGGCTCTGATGTTGTTGCTTCCACAGGTTTCTCTGCAACAAACCTCTGTTCCTTACGTAAGTTGGTGACTAAGGCCCACATCTCACCCCTCTCAGCTCTGGGTATACACGTGAGGTCCTTGAATCTAGGGTCCAATGCGGTAGCAATCTTCAGTTATGCAATGTTGGCATTTTCTTTGCGTGTCTCCAGGTCTGTTCTGAATGTAGACTTAAATTTGACCACGTCGGCAGGGTCATCATCTGAACTCTCCATTACCCGAGAGAGATGGCAAAAAGCAGGCAGAACCACAGAGCATGAAACATACTTTTCTCCTCCCAGAAGTTCAGTCACATACCTGCAACAGCAAAAAAAAAAAAATCAAACCCATTTCTTTGGGTACGGGAGAATGCTGGTGGTCAGAAGGTCGACAGCGGCATCCTGGAATCCAGATACCCAAAAGTCCCCGGTAAGTATACTAACCCTCCCTACCCTTAACCCTCCCTGCATAGTGCCTAACCCTAAAAGTCCGCTGGTGGTGTCTAACCCTAACTCTCCCTCCATGTAGCCCAACCCTAACCCTCCCTGCTCCCTACTAACCCTAACCCTCCCTGATCCCTACTAACCCTAACCCTCCCTGCTCCCTACCTACCACCAGTAAGTGCCTAAACCTACCTAACTACATCCCATTCATGCTATATTTGTTACAGACAGGACAGTGGAAGAATGAAATATATTACGTATGTAAAATATACCTCCAGGGCTCCAGTAGCGCTTCCAACCTTTGCAGTTTGTCCATTTCAGCTGTAGTTGGCATGGCAATCTTGGTGTTGTGTGTGGTGAGGACATTCCTCAGTGGCTGTTCATTTCTACAGACACTTTTTATCATGTCCAGAGTCGAATTCCATCTGGTTGGAATTGGAATATCTTGTATAAGCGACTCCTTCTTTTGTCTATGTTGAATTTGTTGTTTTTCTAATTCTGCAGCACTTGCTGGACTGTGTTCCTACAACTTTTCTACATTTGGCCAGGACATTGTCAAACGCACTGTTCTGCAGAGATACTGTGACAGAACGCTGGAGACTGTGCGCAGTGCAGGGGACATGTTCAAAATAGTGATGAGCGGGTTCGGTTTCTCGGAAACCGAACCCCCCCTAACTTCACCCATTTTACACGGGTCCGAGGCAGGTTCGAACCTTCCCGCCTTGCTTGGCTAACCCAAGCGCGCCCGAACGTCATCATCCCGCTGTCGGATTCTCGCGAGATTCGGATTCTATATAAGCAGCCGCGCGTCGCCGCCATTTTCACTCGTGCATTGGAGATGATAGGGAGAGGACGTGGCTAGCGTCCTCTCCGTTTATTGTTGAACTTGATTGCTTTATTGCTTAATTGTGGGGAGCACTGGGGAGCAGCTGTTAGGAGGAGTACAGTGCAGAGTTTTGCTGATCAGTGACCACCAGTTTTATCCGTTCTCTGCCTGAAAAAAACGCTCCATATCTGTGCTCAGTGTGCTGCATAATATATCTGTGCTCACACTGCTTAATTGTGGGGACTGGGGAGCAGCTGTATTAAATAGCAGGAGTACAGTGCAGAGTTTTGCTGACAGTGACCACCAGTATACGTTGTCTGCCTGAAAAACACTCCATATCTGTGCTCAGTGTGCTGCTTTATTGTGGGGACTGGGGACCACCAGTATAATTAATATTATATAGGAGGAGTACAGTGCAGAGTTTTGCTGACCAGTGACCACCAGTATACTATATATAGCAGTATGATACGGAAGGCCACTACTGTGCCTACCTCTGTGTCATCATTAAGTATACTATCCATCTACATTCTATACCTGTGGTGCATTTTAGTTTTGCAGTTTGCTGACACAGTGACCACCAGTATACTATATATAGCAGTACGATACGGAAGGCCACTGCTGTGCCTACCTCTGTGTCGTCATTAAGTATACTATCCATCTACATTCTATACCTGTGGTGCATTTTAGTTTTGCAGTTTGCTGACACAGTGACCACCAGTATACTATATATAGCAGTACGATACGGAAGGCCACTGCTGTGCCTACCTCTGTGTCGTCATTAAGTATACTATCCATCTACATTCTATACTTGTGGTGCATTTTAGTTTTGCAGTTTGCTGACACAGTGACCACCAGTATACTATATATAGCAGTACGATACGGAAGGCCACTGCGGTGCCCACCTCTGTGTCGTCATTAAGTATACTATCCATCTACATTCTATACCTGTGGTGCATTTTAGTTTTGCAGTTTGCTGACACAGTGACCACCAGTATACTATATATATCAGTACGATACGGAAGGCCACTGCTGTGCCTACCTCTTTTGTCATCATTAAGTATACTATCCATCTACATTCTATACCTGTGGTGCGCCTCTTTTTTTCTTTGCATCATGTGCTGTTTGGGGACAATTTTTTTGAAGTGCCATCCTGTCTTGACACTGCAGTGCCACTCCTAGATGGGCCAGGTGTTTGTGTCGGCCACTTGTGTCGCTTAGCTTAGTCACACAGCGACCTTGGTGCGCCTCTTTTTTTCTTTGCATCATGTGCTGTTTGGGGACAATTTTTTTGAAGTGCCATCCTGTCTTGACATTGCAGTGCCACTCCTAGATGGGCCAGGTGTTTGTGTCAGCCACTTGTGTCGCTTAGCTTACTCACACAGCGACCTTGGTGCGCCTCTTTTTTTCTTTGCATCATGTGCTGTTTGGGGACAATTTTTTTGAAGTGCCATCCTGTCTTGACACTGCAGTGCCACTCCTAGATGGGCCAGGTGTTTGTGTCGGCCACTTGTGTCGCTTAGCTTAGTCACACAGCGACCTTGGTGCGCCTCTTTTTTTCTTTGCATCATGTGCTGTTTGGGGACAATTTTTTTTAAGTGCCATCCTGCCTGACACTGCAGTGCCACTCCTAGATGGGCCAGGTGTTTGTGTCGGCCACTTGTGTCGCTTAGCTTAGCCATCCAGCGACCTCGGTGCAAATTGTAGGACTAAAAATAATATTGTGAGGTGTGAGGTGTTCAGAATAGACTGGAAATGAGTGGAAATTATGGTAATTGAGGTTAATAATACTATGGGATCAAAATGACCCCCAAATTCTATGATTTAAGCTGTTTTTTAGGGTTTTTTGAAAAAAACACCCGAATCCAAAACACACCCGAATCTGACAAAAAAATTTCGGTGAGGTTTTGCCAAAACGCGTCCGAATCCAAAGCACGGCCGCGGAACCGAATCCAAAACCAAAACACAAAACCCGAAAAATTTCCGGTGCACATCACTAGTTCAAAAGGCAGGTGTCTTGGAGCAGCAATCATATTTCTTGCACTATCTGTACTAAGTGTGCCGACTTTATCTGAAATGTTCCACTCCTGTGCAACATGAATAAAATGTTCAGCGCATGTTTCAGCAAAATGTCTCTCTTCTGTTTTCATTACAGTCAGAGCATGTGAATGTAGCTCCCACTGTTCATCAATATAATGCACTGTAACTCCGAGGTAATTATGGTTACCCAGCGATGTCCACTAATCTCCAGTGAGAGCAACATGTGGTGCACATTGTAATGCCATCGCTTTTGTAGTCCTCTCCTTTTCATACAAGTCATGTATTCTTCTTGTGATGGTGCGTCTTGAGGGAGGCTCATACGTGCTGTCATTCGTTGCGATCCTAAGAACGTTCCTCAGACTGACATCTTCGACAATACTAATTGGCCTGCAGTTTGTAGCTATCCACTTCGCTATGTTATTTGTTAGCTTTTCTTGCTTTTGTTTATCTATACTTCTCCCATACGCTGTATCCAACATAGTCTGCCGAAGCTTCCCTCCACTGTTTGTTTGGGTGGGTGAGTTGCTGGCATCAACGGTGTGAATTGCATTTAAGTGATACTTCAGACTCGAAGTACTCCGGTGATAGGAAAATTCAGCTTTGCAGTATTTACAAATAACTTTGGTTTTATCAACTGTGCCATCTGGTAGAGATTTAAAATGAAAATGTCCAAGTAAGATTTCTGTTCCTTTCTCCATTTTCTGTGATTTTTTTTTTAAATAAATAAAATAAAATTTATAAATTAAAAAAAAAACTATTTTTTTTTACAGCAGATTAGGCACCCCAGCAATAAAAGGGAGTATAATAGCTCAGCAGGGAGACCTTAATAAACGAAGGAGGCCCAAAGCTTCTAATCCCATTCACTAACTCTCCTGTTAATATAAGCAATATCAGCCCCAATGTACATAAATCTGGCAGACCACTGTCACTGTATTATATTTCCTTTCCTGATAGAACCTCAAATGCACGTACCCAGGTGTGTGGGAGATCTCGTGTCCCTAGGCCGAGTGTCCGAGAGGTAGTCTGCCCAGTCTCCCTGAATCACAGCACAATCTAGTGGCTGGCAACTTTCAGGTCCAGCGTCTTCCAATGCAAGCGAGTCTGGCAGCATGTGGATACAGCTGCTTCCACCGCAAGCGGTTATGGTAGCTAATGAAAAATAAAAAATAAATTATAAGACATGCTGTCCGTGAGGGTATACTGTATATTGTATTTTATTAACACAACAATTCACTTAATTAACAACAACATATAAAGGTAAGGTACACAAAATATCAGATACATAACGCGTTATCTTGCCCAGAACTAATATATATATATATATATATATATATATATATATACTAGTGGGTAGGACCGGCACTCCTCCCTCTGTGCGACAAATGGACCACAGGGCCCTCTGGAACAAATAGCATACGGTCCTTTTCAAACAGCAGCGGCACTCAGAGGAATTTATAACAAGCCAAAAGTGTATTTCACATCCAAAACGGTTCCCAACATTTCGGGGCTCACATGCATGTTCAGCTTCACATGACGATGGAAGCCCTCATCCTCCCACTAGAAAAATAATAAGAGTTAAGCTGGCAAAAGCACAGCAAAGAATTGTGCGTTCTAAGATGGTATCACAAATCCCCAAGGAGAGTCCAAGTGTGTCGGCAGTTGCGATGCCTGACCTTCCCAACACTGGACCGGAAGAGGTGGCTCCTTGCACCATTTGCACGCCCCCTGCAAGTGCTTGAAGTAGCACCCACAGTCCACTTTCTGATATTCAAATTGTAGATGTCACTGTTGAAGTACACCAGGATGAGGATATGGGTGTTGCTGGCGCTGAGGAGGAAGTTGACAAGGAGGATTCTGATGGTGATGTGGTTTGTTTAAATCAGGCACCAGGGGAGACACCTGTTGTCCGTGGGATGAATAAGCCCATTGTGATGCCTGGGCAAAATACCAAAAAAGCCACCTCTTCGGTGTGGAATTATTTCTCCACAAATCTGGACAACAGGTGTCAAGCCGTGTGTTGCCTCTGTCAATCTGTAATAAGTAGGAACATCCTCCATTATACGTCACCTGCTGCGCATTCATCAGAAGTCAGTGTAAAATTGTGAAACTTTGGGTAAGAGCGTAAGCAGTCCACTGACACCTAAATCCCTTCTTCCTCTTGTACCCAAGCTCCTGCAAGCCACACCATCAACTCCCTCAACGTCAACTTCCTCCTCAGTCAGGAACATCAGTAGTACTGCAGGCCATGTCACTGGCAAGACTAAGGAGTTCTCTCCTAACCGAGATTCCTCCAGAGGATCCTTGAGTGGTACGCCTACTGCTGCTGTTGCTGCCGCTGCTGCTGCTGTTGTTGCTGCTGGGAGTCAATCGTCATCCGAGAGGGGAAGTCAGAAGACCACTTGTACTACTTCAACTAAGCAATTGACCGTCCAACAGTCCTTTGTGAGGAAGATGAAATATGACAGCAGTCATCCTGTTGCAATGCGGATAACTAAGGCCTTGACAGCTATGTTAGTGTTAGACATGCATCCGGTATCCGCCATTAGTTCAGCGGGACTTAGAGAATTGATGGAGGTAGTGTCCTCCCGGTACCAAATCCCATCTAGGTTCCAGCTCACTAGGAAGGTGATACCGAGAGTGTACAGAGACGTCAGAAAGTGTCCTCATTGTCCTAAAAAAAGCAGCTGTACCCACTGTCCACTTAACCACAAACATGTGGACAAGTGGAACAGGGCAGACTAAGGACTATATGACTGTGACAGCCCACTGGGTAGATGTATTGCTTCCTGCAGCAACAGCAGCGACAACAGTAGCAGTATCTCGCAAACGCCAACTCGTTCCTAGGCAGGCTACGCTATGTATCACCACTTTTCATAAGTGGCACACCGCTGACAACCTCTTACAACATCATTGTACAATGGCTTACCCCAATTGGACCTTCCTGGGGATTTGTGATATCGGACAATGCCACCAATATTGTGCGTGCATTACATCTGAGCAAATTCCAGCACGTCCCATGTTTTGCACATACAATTCATTTGGTGGTGCAGAATTTTTTCAAATATGTTAGTGGTGTGCAGGAGATGCTGTCAGTGGTCTGGAAAAATTGCGGGCCACTTTCGACATTCAGCCACCGCATGCCGAAGACTGGAGCACCAGCAAACACTCCTGAACCTGCCCTGCCATCACCTGAAGCAAGAGGTGGTAACGAGGTGGAATTCAACACTTTATATGCTTCAGGGGATGGAGGAGCAGCAAAAGGCCATTCTAGCCTATACATCCACCTACGATATAGGCAAATGAGGGGATATGCACCTGACTCAAGCACAGTGGAGAATGATTTCCATCTTGTGCAAGGTTCTTCAACCCTTCGAACTTGCCACACGTGAAGTCAGTTCAGACACTGCCAGCTTGAGTCAGGTCATTCCCCTCATCAGGCTTTTGCAGAAGCAGCTGGAGAAATTGAAGGAGGAGCTAATACAGATCGATTCAGCAAAGTATGTGGGACTTGTGGATGGAGCGCTTCATTCGCTTGCCAGGATTCAAGGGTGGTCAATCTGTTGAAATCAGAGCACTATATTTTGGCCACCGTGCTCGATCCTAGGTTTAAAGCCTATGTTGTATCTCTCTTTCTGGCAGACACATGTCTGCAGAGGTTCAAAGACCTGCTGGTGAGAAAATTGTCAACTCAAGGGGAAAGTGACCCATCAACAGCTCCTCCTTCATTTTCTCCCTCAACTGAGGCTGCGAGAAAAAGGATATGATTTCCTAGTCCACCCGTTGGCGGTGATACATGGCAGTCAGGAGCGAGTGCTGACATCTGGTCCAGACTGAAGGATCTGCCAACGATTACTGACATGTCTACTGTCACTGCATATGATTCTGTCACCACTGAAAGAATGGTGGAGGATTATATGAGTGACAGCATCCAAGTAGGCATGTCAGACAGTCTGTATGTATACTGACAGGAAAAAGAGGCAATTTGGATGCCCTTGCACAAACTAGCTTTATTTTACCAAAGTTGCCCCCCCCCCCCCTTCCAGTGTGTATTCCGAAAGAGTGTTTAGTGCAGCCGGTAACCTTGTCAGCGATCGGCATAGGAGGTTACTTCCACAAAATGTGGAGAAGATGATGTTCATCAAAATGAATTATAAATTCCTCTAGGAAGACCTTTACCAACAATTGCCTCCAGAAAGTACACAGGGACCTGTGATGATGGTATCCAGTGAGGACGAATTAATACTCTGTGAGGAGGAGCATGTACATAGTGAAAGAGGTGAGGAATCGGAGGATGAGGATGAGGTCAACATCTTGCCTCTGTAGAGCCTGTTTGTGCAAGGAGAGATTCATTGCTTCTTTTTTGGTGGGGGCCCAAACAAACCAGTAAATTTCAGCCACAGTCTTGTGGCAGACCCGGTCACTGAAATTATTGTTTTTTTTAAATGTGCATGTCCTGTTTATACAACATAAGGGTGGGTGGGAGGGCCCAAGAACAATTCCATCTTGCACCTCTTTTTCTTCTTTGCATCATGTGCTGTTTGGGGACTAGTTTTTTAAAGTGCCATCCTACCTGACTCGGCCGTACAAGTCCAGGTGTACTGCCATGTAAGTCCAATCCAGTGGTGCTGTCTTGTGCTGCATCAGTCAAATGCTTAAAACAATTTCAGGTCTACAAACTAAAGATATGAGTGACTAATCTGGAAGTTCACTGTCTGTGGTCAGAGAGGTCAAGCCCAGGATGTGACTAGTAATCAATGGTAGCCAGAATACACATTAAATGTAACCACCTGAATCAGTGTTAAGCAACACGGTACTCTTAATCAGCCATGCCTGCATCTCTCTAACATTCAAAAGAGCAACACATTACTCTTAATTTCAGTAATAATTTAAAATAATAAATCTAATTAAGAGCTTACTGTCAGTAAAAACACCAGCAGGCAAATAAATATTACAAGCTATAACAAGCAAATCTACAATAAAGCATTAGGGAATCCCCAAATGAAGGCATGAATTGTGTTTGAATTTTAGTGTTGCGCATCATTTATTGGTTCATAAATTACTGACAGATATCAGTTTATTTTTCTTATTACATTTGTTGTGTTTTTGGGAATGAAGAATGTATTACCCCATCCAATATGTAACAGTAACACTATCAGCCCAGTCTCATTTGCTGGTATTTTATTTTACTCTTGTTACAACTTTCTGTCTTTGGGACATGTGTAATTTAACATAGCATTATTTCAATAAGGTTTATATTGTTAGATTATATATTGGAATATGCATTGTGTTATATACAGTAGCTCACAGCAGTGTGTAAGAAAGGACGCCTAGCTATACCTTTCAAAACCATCTATTATTTGAGATTGGCCTGAATTAGAGCACACAATTTTACAGAACTTTCAGATTCCAGATCAGGAATTCAACTTGGCCTAACTGTATTCCGTACTAGGTCTTTGTTTAATTAACACAATTTCACTAGCTATTATTAGTTGCCATAGTGATACTTTATATTTAATTATGTGTCTAGTGCAGACAAAATCCATAGTTTTCCAAGATTTATTTTATTTTAAGATTTAATGTTTTTATTTGTTACATCTGAAAATATTTTTTATTTCTTTGTGGCAATGGTGCGATTCAGAGTGACACACCCTTTGGTCATTTTTCCATACAGCCTCCAGAGCAGGCATTCCCAACCACGGTCCTCAAGGCACACCAACAGTGCAGGGTACCATTCTCGGCTTGCGGGGCTCGCTGCGAGCAGGCTCACTGTTGCGTTCGCGAATGCGAGAGTCCAACTTAATACACAAAGAAATTAGGTCTGATACTTGCTCAGGAATGGCACGAGTGGCTAGTTCATCTTTAATTCGGTCAGAGAGTCCATGCCATAAGGCTGCAACCTGCACTTGATTATTCCATTCAATCTCTGAGGCTAAAGTCTGGAACTGGATGACATATTGACCCA
Organism: Pseudophryne corroboree; assembly: GCF_028390025.1. Taxonomy (NCBI): domain Eukaryota; kingdom Metazoa; phylum Chordata; class Amphibia; order Anura; family Myobatrachidae; genus Pseudophryne; species Pseudophryne corroboree. The sequence continues at coordinate 567,450,284 of NC_086449.1, read as the reverse complement.
TGTTACGGGTACCCTGACAAAGTTGAATAAGATCTGCAGAGGCTGACGTAGAGTGACCTGGTTCGTCAAAGATGCGTCTGAAGGTTGACACAAATTCGGTATAGTTATTCATAAAAGGGTCAGCACGCACCCACAGATGAGACACCCAACTCAGGGATGGTCCAGAGAGCAGCGATTTAATGTAATCAACCTTGGATCTTGGCGTGGGAAAATTGTGCGATAGCAACTCGAACTGAAGTTCACATTGATTGAGAAACCCGCGACATAACTTGGGACTGCTATCATATTTGTCGATGCAGGCGTGACACTGGAGTTGATGCAGCCGGTGAAGGAGAACCCACTGAACTTGCAGGTGCAGAGGTGACTGGAACTGAAGGAACGACAGCACTGGGAAGTGACTGTTGCAGTGTATCCAAACGGGAGAACATTCCTTGCAGGAACTGGATTATCTGTTGCTGTGCAGCCTCTTGACCATCCAGGCGGGAGACCAGATTTTGTAAGGTCCCTGACCCCACATTCTGACCACCGTCCGAGTCCATGGGCCTTGGACTTACTGTCAGGCTCTGTCTAGTTTGTGTTCCCGGAGAGGGCACTAGTGGGTCAGTGGAGATGGGATGTAGAAGACGAGGAGGCTGGATAGCAATTGATACAAACAATATGGCAGCAGGAATACTGATGACAACAGAAGATATGCAATTGTGGATGGAACAGCGTGGAAGCTGAAAGTCTATGGCAAATTCTGTGACGTGGGTAACAATCGATCAGGAAACCGATGTATCAGTATGGGAAGCGATGGTTCCTGGATCGTGGAGCACAGCAGGGATGATGGTGGGAATAGTCTAAGAGAAAATAGGGTGACAATTCTTAGCGCTCTTTACAAACAGAAGTAAGGTGACAGCCTTCAAATGACAAATAAAGAATACCACCGTTCTTTCAAATACAAACTTTCCAAAGACACAATATGTCAAATGAAAAAATGGCGCTCCTTTCTGTTCGTATTGTTCCTCAAAAAGAAATAAATAAATATATCATAGTGTAGTATGTTAATGACATTTCCACTTTTTGTGTCAAAAAAAGGGGAATTTTTTTTGAAGTCGGGGGTGAGTGATAGCAAATCCGTTATACCCGTGTGGATCACCTTATGGTAATACAATTACCTTTATTTACACCTCAAACAAATGAGGTATATACGTATAGGTATTATACCCAGCAGAGTCGGGAACACTTCAATTTCTTAAAAACAGATTACTCAAGGATAAATAGGTATGTTGATCCCCTTTAGGTAGTCTAATTACCTTTATATACCCCTCAAAATAATGAGGTGTATGCGTGTCACTTATTGGCCCAGCAGAAACAGATCATACAGGTTATTTGAAGTCGGGGGTGAGTAATAGCAAATCCGTTATACCCGTGTGGATCACCTTATGGTAATACAATTACCTTTATATACACCTCAAACCAATGAGGTATATACGTGTAGGTTTTATATCCAGCAGAGTCAGGAACACTTCAGTTTCTTAAAAGCAGTTTCTTTTATTACAATCCTCCAAAATGAACTTGTAAAAAAAGAGGATACTCACATAGCATAATACTGTTTGTATGGAAGTATCCGTAATACAAGACAGACAATTAAAATGAATTAAAAAAAAGGGGGGGTGTCTGATGAGTCAAAGCGCCTACCAGATGGTAAATGTACAGTGCAAGGGAGAGAACAGAAAGTCCTCTTGGAGTCCCGGTTACCCCTTGTGGAGATTCAGTCCTTCTCTTCCGATGGTAGGTCCAGCTGAGTCCCAAGACAATCCCCGCCGTCAGCAACGCGTTTCGGTTTCCCTTCCTCAGGCTTCCGGTGTCTGTCCTCTTTTAAAATTATCCTATTTATAGGGCTCCTTAATTGTAAGAGATCCAGGTAATCCGATGCAGGCGGCCGTGGAACGCACACCGCGCGGCCCGGACTTCCGGACAAGATCTTATTTCGTCACTTCCGCAAAGGTTCGTGGAATGCACCATGCGTTCCACGCGTCCGCCAGCTCCGACCATTTCCTGCATCTCTCTCTTGTTTTTAAACAGAGTGAATATCTAAACTCACAGAAAGAACAAAATGTGTCAATTTTCTATGATAAACAAAGAGTGTATTAAATACTTTAATAACAATTATAAAAGACATTGTTCTATCTGTCATTATATTTAGAAACAAATACTACTCTTCCAGAAAGCATTTTAATTCGAAGTCCGCATTCAATCCTTTTGGGATTAAAGTTCCCAGATTGAATACCCACTTCATTTCTGTTTTAGATAAAACATTTTCTAAATCCCTGGACCTCCAATTTGGAGTAATTTGTTCTATTGCCCAAAAAGATAGGATGTTTTGTTCATTACATCCATGCTTCTCTTTAAAGTGACTCGAAAGGGAATGGGTTAAAAGACCCTTTCTTATGTTGTAGATGTGTTCAGATATACGCTTTTTTAGGGGTCTTGAGGTCTTTCCTATATATAGGAGACCACAGATACATTTAATAACATAAATGACGTTTTTTGAGTCACACGTCAAAAATTGTTTTATTTTATATTTCTTTTCATTGTGCTCAAAATCAGTCATTTTTCTACTATTTTTATTTTTATATGTTGCTCTACAGGGTAAACAATTCCCACATCTGTGGAACCCCATATTTCTAGCACTACCCCTTTTATCTTCGTATATGGCACTTTTAACAACTTTGTCCCTTAGAGAGGGTGCCTTTCTATAAATGAAGGATGGATGATCGGGTAGATATTTCCCTAAAATTTTATCTTCCTTCAGGAGATGCCAATTATTCTTAAATGCCTTCTCTATTCTACCATGAAAATGTCCATATCTGGTTATAAAGGCCCATTTGTGTCTATCGTCCACATTTGGCCTCTTCCCTTTTTCTTTTAAAAGGTCCTCCCTCTCTATATTTTTAATTTTATCTATAGCTGTATTAATTGAAGTTTCCTTATATCCCTTTCTTTTGAACCTCTTTTTCATTTCACATATTTGGGTATCCAAAACTTCTGGTTGTGAGCAGTTGCGCTTTAATCGCTTAAATTGACCCAAAGGCACATTATTGAGCCAACTTTTGTGATGCTCACTTTGTATCCCTATATATGAATTTGAGTCAGTGTTTTTGCGATAGGTCTTTGTTTCCAATTTTCCATCTTTTTTATAGATACATAAATCCAAAAAATATATTTCTTGCTGGCTTATGGAAAAGACCAACTTGATATTTAAGTTATTTGTGTTCAACTTATTACAAAAAAGGGCTAAATTATCTTGATTTCCCTTCCAAAGAAATAATATGTCGTCGATAAAGCGATACCAACAGACCAGGTCCGCCTCCAGCCTACCGTCCCGCCACACCTCCTTGCCCTCCCAATAGGCCATAAAGAGGTTGGCATAGCTGGGGGCGAACCTGGTCCCCATCGCCGTACCTACTAATTGTACATAGTAACAACCATCAAAATAGAAATAGTTGTTGACAAGAATGAATTTGATACCATCCAACAAAAATGCTTTTAGGTTTGGTTCAACCGCATTTTTATCTAGAAAAAAGGATATAGCTTCCAAACCCTTATCATGTTGTATAATAGTGTATAATGTGCTGACGTCTGCACTGACTAAAAAGCAATCTTTGATATCTTCCAAATGGGACAATTTTCTTAAGATGTCACCCGTATCTTTCAAATATGATTCTGTATTTTTTACCATTGGTTGTAAGTGGTAATCAATTACTGCTGACAAATTCGATGTAATTGACTTTACCCCTGAAATTATGGGCCTCCCTGGGGGGTTCACAGGATCTTTGTGAACCTTCGGGAGGACATAGATGGTCGGCGTATTCGGATTGGTGATATTAATGAACTCAAATTGTTCCTTTGTAATGGATCCATTATCAAGAGCTTTTTTCGTAAGCTCTTTAAGTTCTTCCTGGATCCTTACTGTTGGATCACTTTTGATTTTTTTGTATGTATTTTCTTGTGTTAACTGTTTATGTATCTCTCCCATATAGTCGTTTTTATTTAGTATTACTACCCCACCCCCCTTATCTGCCGGTTTTATTATGATAGAGGGGTCTTTTTGTAGGGAGCTCAATGCTTTGCGTTCATTTCTTGTTAGATTAAACTTCTTTTTACTTTTCCCTTCTAATTTATCAATTTTATTCAACTCACTACTCAATACTTGACTAAAACAATCTATACAACTACCCTTTATATGCGTTGGGTAAAAGGTGGACTTCTTTTTAAACAGTCCTTTACTTTGATCATTGTTCTCTAATTCACCTTCATTCTTATCAATGAAAAATTTCTTTATGGTTATTTTTCTAATAAATTTTTGCAGATCAATATAGACCTCAAAGGGATTTATTAAATTTGTTGGGGCAAATTTTAGGCCCTTACATAAAACAGATGTTTCTTCCCTAGTCAAAATTCTATCACTCAGGTTGAAGATTTTACTATCTTCCTGATCTATTGGCTGTTTTATATTTGTATTATCATCCTCTGACCTAAAATATTCCTGGATATTAGTTTCACTTTCATTACTAACCTTATTCTTTTTCTTTTTGCCTGCCCTTTTTCCCCTTCTAAATTTCCTTGTTTTTGTTCTTATTTTCTTCTGGTGAATGGGTGATTTCGTTGAAAAAAAGTTTTTGGACGCATAACTGGGGTTATTGGCTGATCATAATTTCTATTTAGAGCTTCATATCTATTTGTTAAAGGTAACAAAGATGGATGTGTGTAATTCTTTTCAAAATATGAGTTATTTGAGTCATCTATTTCTTGATCCTCAAACCTTCCATCCCAGTAATTTCTTCCCCTCCAATTTCTCTGTTTATTTTTATAGTGGCCCCTATTTCTAGGTAATTGCCAATTACCTTCTTGTTCTAATGGGTTTTCTTTATATCTCCTTCTATATTTTTCTCCTGTTGTTACTAAATCATTTTTTGTTGATTCCTTATCCCTTTCACCACTATTTTTGAATTCTTTATCTCGAATGAATTTTTTCTGTTTTTTTATTCTTAGATCTTTAGTTATTTTCTGTATTTTTCCTGTAATGATCTTCTCCCTTTGTTTGTAATCTTCCAGTTCCTTAAAAGGTTCAGTAAGATTATTCAAACTATTAATCTCATCATTTAGTTTTCTCAAATCCTTTCTTCTCTCTCTTATTATTAATTCCATTAAGGAGAAGGAGCAAGTTTTTATAATGCCTTCCCACTCCTTCATGAAATCATCATTCGCCGTAGTGAATGAGGGAGATTTTTCAATCTGTAACCCTTTTGGAATAATTTGATCTTTTAAATATCTTTCTAAAGTCATAATCTCCCACCAGATTTTATTTTCTCTGATGAGAGAATTTTCCAATTTATCCAAAACAGAATCTAGATCTTCATCTTTTACATCAATATTAGTGTTATCATTTAAAAAGATGGATCTAAATAAATCATTTCTACTTTCTTTATGAGAAAACATGGTGCAGCTAGAATTATACTGGTGATACACAGAATAGTCTAAGAGAAAATAGGGTGACAATTCTTAGCGCTCTTTACAAACAGAAGTAAGGTGACAGCCTTCAAATGACAAATAAAGAATACCACCGTTCTTTCAAATACAAACTTTCCAAAGACACAATATGTCAAATGAAAAAATGGCGCTCCTTTCTGTTCGTATTGTTCCTCAAAAAGAAAGAAATAAATATATCATAGTGTAGTATGTTAATGACATTTCCACTTTTTGTGTCAAAAAAAGGGGAATTTTTTTTGAAGTCGGGGGTGAGTGATAGCAAATCCGTTATACCCGTGTGGATCACCTTATGGTAATACAATTACCTTTATATACACCTCAAACAAATGAGGTATATACGTATAGGTATTATACCCAGCAGAGTCGGGAACACTTCAATTTCTTAAAAACAGATTACTCAAGGATAAATAGGTATGTTGATCCCCTTTAGGTAGTCTAATTACCTTTATATACCCCTCAAAATAATGAGGTGTATGCGTGTCACTTATTGGCCCAGCAGAAACAGATCATACAGGTTATTTGAAGTCGGGGGTGAGTAATAGCAAATCCGTTATACCCGTGTGGATCACCTTATGGTAATACAATTACCTTTATATACACCTCAAACCAATGAGGTATATACGTGTAGGTTTTATACCCAGCAGAGTCAGGAACACTTCAGTTTCTTAAAAGCAGTTTCTTTTATTACAATCCTCCAAAATGAACTTGTAAAAAAAGAGGATACTCACATAGCATAATACTGTTTGTATGGAAGTATCCGTAATACAAGACAGACAATTAAAATGAATTAAAAAAAAGGGGGGGTGTCTGATGAGTCAAAGCGCCTACCAGATGGTAAATGTACAGTGCAAGGGAGAGAACAGAAAGTCCTCTTGGAGTCCCGGTTACCCCTTGTGGAGATTCAGTCCTTCTCTTCCGATGGTAGGTCCAGCTGAGTCCCAAGACAATCCCCGCCGTCAGCAATGCGTTTCGGTTTCCCTTCCTCAGGCTTCCGGTGTCTGTCCTCTTTTAAAATTATCCTATTTATAGGGCTCCTTAATTGTAAGAGACCCAGGTAATCCGATGCAGGCGGCCGTGGAACGCACACCGCGCGGCCCGGACTTCCGGACAAGATCTTATTTCGTCACTTCCGCAAAGGTTCGTGAAACAGAAAAAATTCATTCGAGATAAAGAATTCAAAAATAGTGGTGAAAGGGATAAGGAATCAACAAAAAATGATTTAGTAACAACAGGAGAAAAATATAGAAGGAGATATAAAGAAAACCCATTAGAACAAGAAGGTAATTGGCAATTACCTAGAAATAGGGGCCACTATAAAAATAAACAGAGAAATTGGAGGGGAAGAAATTACTGGGATGGAAGGTTTGAGGATCAAGAAATAGATGACTCAAATAACTCATATTTTGAAAAGAATTACACACATCCATCTTTGTTACCTTTAACAAATAGATATGAAGCTCTAAATAGAAATTATGATCAGCCAATAACCCCAGTTATGCGTCCAAAAACTTTTTTTCAACGAAATCACCCATTCACCAGAAGAAAATAAGAACAAAAACAAGGAAATTTAGAAGGGGAAAAAGGGCAGGCAAAAAGAAAAAGAATAAGGTTAGTAATGAAAGTGAAACTAATATCCAGGAATATTTTAGGTCAGAGGATGATAATACAAATATAAAACAGCCAATAGATCAGGAAGATAGTAAAATCTTCAACCTGAGTGATAGAATTTTGACTAGGGAAGAAACATCTGTTTTATGTAAGGGCCTAAAATTTGCCCCAACAAATTTAATAAATCCCTTTGAGGTCTATATTGATCTGCAAAAATTTATTAGAAAAATAACCATAAAGAAATTTTTCATTGATAAGAATGAAGGTGAATTAGAGAACAATGATCAAAGTAAAGGACTGTTTAAAAAGAAGTCCACCTTTTACCCAACGCATATAAAGGGTAGTTGTATAGATTGTTTTAGTCAAGTATTGAGTAGTGAGTTGAATAAAATTGATAAATTAGAAGGGAAAAGTAAAAAGAAGTTTAATCTAACAAGAAATGAACGCAAAGCATTGAGCTCCCTACAAAAAGACCCCTCTATCATAATAAAACCGGCAGATAAGGGGGGTGGGGTAGTAATACTAAATAAAAACGACTATATGGGAGAGATACATAAACAGTTAACACAAGAAAATACATACAAAAAAATCAAAAGTGATCCAACAGTAAGGATCCAGGAAGAACTTAAAGAGCTTACGAAAAAAGCTCTTGATAATGGATCCATTACAAAGGAACAATTTGAGTTCATTTATATCACCAATCCGAATACGCCGACCATCTATGTCCTCCCGAAGGTTCACAAAGATCCTGTGAACCCCCCAGGGAGGCCCATAATTTCAGGGGTAAAGTCAATTACATCGAATTTGTCAGCAGTAATTGATTACCACTTACAACCAATGGTAAAAAATACAGAATCATATTTGAAAGATACGGGTGACATCTTAAGAAAATTGTCCCATTTGGAAGATATCAAAGATTGCTTTTTAGTCAGTGCAGACGTCAGCACATTATACACTATTATACAACATGATAAGGGTTTGGAAGCTATATCCTTTTTTCTAGATAAAAATGCGGTTGAACCAAACCTAAAAGCATTTTTGTTGGATGGTATCAAATTCATTCTTGTCAACAACTATTTCTATTTTGATGGTTGTTACTATGTACAATTAGTAGGTACGGCGATGGCGACCAGGTTCGCCCCCAGCTATGCCAACCTCTTTATGGCCTATTGGGAGGGCAGGGAGGTGTGGCGGGACGGTAGGCTGGAGGCGGACCTGGTCTGTTGGTATCGCTTTATCGACGACATATTATTTCTTTGGAAAGGAAATCAAGATAATTTAGCCCTTTTTTGTAATAAGTTGAACACAAATAACTTAAATATCAAGTTGGTCTTTTCCATAAGCCAGCAAGAAATATATTTTTTGGATTTATGTATCTATAAAAAAGATGGAAAATTGGAAACAAAGACCTATCGCAAAAACACTGACTCAAATTCATATATAGGGATACAAAGTGAGCATCACAAAAGTTGGCTCAATAATGTGCCTTTGGGTCAATTTAAGCGATTAAAGCGCAACTGCTCACAACCAGAAGTTTTGGATACCCAAATATGTGAAATGAAAAAGAGGTTCAAAAGAAAGGGATATAAGGAAACTTCAATTAATACAGCTATAGATAAAATTAAAAATATAGAGAGGGAGGACCTTTTAAAAGAAAAAGGGAAGAGGCCAAATGTGGACGATAGACACAAATGGGCCTTTATAACCAGATATGGACATTTTCATGGTAGAATAGAGAAGGAATTTAAGAATAATTGGCATCTCCTGAAGGAAGATAAAATTTTAGGGAAATATCTACCCGATCATCCATCCTTCATTTATAGAAAGGCACCCTCTCTAAGGGACAAAGTTGTTAAAAGTGCCATATACGAAGATAAAAGGGGTAGTGCTAGAAATATGGGGTTCCACAGATGTGGGAATTGTTTACCCTGTAGAGCAACATATAAAAATAAAAATAGTAGAAAAATGACTGATTTTGAGCACAATGAAAAGAAATATAAAATAAAACAATTTTTGACGTGTGACTCAAAAAACGTCATTTATGTTATTAAATGTATCTGTGGTCTCCTATATATAGGAAAGACCTCAAGACCCCTAAAAAAGTGTATATCTGAACACATCTACAACATAAGAAAGGGTCTTTTAACCCATTCCCTTTCGAGTCACTTTAAAGAGAAGCATGGATGTAATGAACAAAACATCCTATCTTTTTGGGCAATAGAACAAATTACTCCAAATTGGAGGTCCAGGGATTTAGAAAATGTTTTATCTAAAACAGAAATGAAGTGGGTATTCAATCTGGGAACTTTAATCCCAAAAGGATTGAATGCGGACTTCGAATTAAAATGCTTTCTGGAAGAGTAGTATTTGTTTCTAAATATAATGACAGATAGAACAATGTCTTTTATAATTGTTATTAAAGTATTTAATACACTCTTTGTTTATCATAGAAAATTGACACATTTTGTTCTTTCTGTGAGTTTAGATATTCACTCTGTTTAAAAACAAGAGAGAGATGCAGGAAATGGTCGGAGCTGGCGGACGCGTGGAACGCATGGTGCGTTCCACGAACCTTTGCGGAAGTGACGAAATAAGATCTTGTCCGGAAGTCCGGGCCGCGCGGTGTGCGTTCCACGGCCGCCTGCATCGGATTACCTGGATCTCTTACAATTAAGGAGCCCTATAAATAGGATAATTTTAAAAGAGGACAGACACCGGAAGCCTGAGGAAGGGAAACCGAAACGCGTTGCTGACGGCGGGGATTGTCTTGGGACTCAGCTGGACCTACCATCGGAAGAGAAGGACTGAATCTCCACAAGGGGTAACCGGGACTCCAAGAGGACTTTCTGTTCTCTCCCTTGCACTGTACATTTACCATCTGGTAGGCGCTTTGACTCATCAGACACCCCCCCTTTTTTTTAATTCATTTTAATTGTCTGTCTTGTATTACGGATACTTCCATACAAACAGTATTATGCTATGTGAGTATCCTCTTTTTTTACAAGTTCATTTTGGAGGATTGTAATAAAAGAAACTGCTTTTAAGAAACTGAAGTGTTCCTGACTCTGCTGGGTATAAAACCTACACGTATATACCTCATTGGTTTGAGGTGTATATAAAGGTAATTGTATTACCATAAGGTGATCCACACGGGTATAACGGATTTGCTATTACTCACCCCCGACTTCAAATAACCTGTATGATCTGTTTCTGCTGGGCCAATAAGTGACACGCATACACCTCATTATTTTGAGGGGTATATAAAGGTAATTAGACTACCTAAAGGGGATCAACATACCTATTTATCCTTGAGTAATCTGTTTTTAAGAAATTGAAGTGTTCCCGACTCTGCTGGGTATAATACCTATACGTATATACCTCATTTGTTTGAGGTGTATATAAAGGTAATTGTATTACCATAAGGTGATCCACACGGGTATAACGGATTTGCTATCACTCACCCCCGACTTCAAAAAAAATTCCCCTTTTTTTGACACAAAAAGTGGAAATGTCATTAACATACTACACTATGATATATTTATTTCTTTCTTTTTGAGGAACAATACGAACAGAAAGGAGCGCCATTTTTTCATTTGACATATTGTGTCTTTGGAATGATGGTGGGAATAGCAAACCAGGTAACTGTTGCAGGAGACAGGAACAAGTGGTTTAAATCCTCAGTGCAGGTTGGAATAACACTGGCAGCTTGCAGGCTGATGAACAGGTGTAGGTAACGAGATGCACCTGGAGGAGAGTCTCTACTGCAGAGGGCTGGAGCACACTGTAGCTGGATAAGGTGTGAAGCTGATCACAGGTACCTGGGTTGCTGTTGCTTGTGGTTCCACGGCAGTGCAGGACCAGACTGGAAAGCAGAGCAGGTACCAAGAGGAACTGGAGAACGGAGCCTGAGACACAGGTCAGAGGAATGACACGAAGTCCAAGGCAAGGACTGACTCACCCTGCTGCTCCTGATATACCCCCCCAGTCTGTAGGTATTGGTTGGGAGTGAACGGGAGGCGCGGCCAGGCTCTGGATTGCCTGATGCGGAAGAGCTGACAGGAATTGTCATGGCGGCGCCCATGCCGTGGTTTGACAATAGGAGTGTCCTTAGGCCCAGAATGGCATTTAGCGACGAAGTGACCAGCGGCAGCGAGACATGGGAGCCTCAGAAGGAAGTTGCTCCGGCGGACAGGTGTAGCTGCAGTAAGTCGATTCCTGACACTGGGTTTATTATTCTGATAAGTTTAAACAATTCCCAATGTTTGGAAATATTTCCCTAATAGAGTATATAGTGATATTCGGTTTTCATAAATTATGAACATACACAAACTTAGGGGTTTTGAGACAAATCAAATTCCAGTTTTGAATTACTTTGGGGTTCCAGGTGGAACATAGTCCCAACTTGGGTCTGTTGTCAGTTCGGAACTCTGATTTAAAAACCGAACTCGGGTTTTGGATTACATGTAAACAGGTTCAAATGACATGATTTTAGCTGGTTTTATTGAGTTTTAATCAATTATGTTAATGTTTATCGATTTTATCGATCTTAAAGAATTCCAAGACCAAATCAAAACACTTGAGGGTGATTTTGCCGAAACTAAACTCCAATGATGTATTAGAACATCGCATATCTCCAATTATATATAGTAATAAAATACATACTTTATTAGGCTGCCCATTGCAATAAAATATGTAATAGTTGCCCATCTTACTGCTTCTGGATCTAGGCTTCCTTATCTCTGCAGTGCACATGACATCATGATGTCACATTACTGAGAGTAAAGAGGATCACTGAAGAGGAGCAGTTCAGATTGAGAAGTAGGATAGAAGATGAAAGAAAGGAAAAAGAAACATAAAGCAGGAAAGACTGAAATTGAAGGATGGCTGACACCCTGGCATGGATAAAAAATGTAGCAGTAAGCTGAAACAGGCAAATGCTAGGACGCCTAGGCCTGCCTCTTCTCTCCTCACTGAATTATTTATTGCCCCAGCATTGGTCCTCCCAGTCCTCAGGCGCCTCCTCAGCTGGACTTTCTGGGACCGTGCTGTCCTGTCACTGCAATGGGAACTATTTGGGAGGAGGTCTTGTGGCACTCACACCAGGTCCAACTGTGCATAACCCAGTCAAGACAGTTTAGGGCAGTGATGGCTAACCTTGACACTCCAGCTGTTGTTGAACTACACATCCCAGCATGCCCTGCTACAGTTTTGCTATTTGGCCTTGCTAAAACTGATGCAGGGCATGCTGGGATGTGTAGTTCAACAACAGCTGGAGTGTCAAGGTTAGCCATCACTGGTTTAGGGCATTATATGAGTGAAGGGATATTAAATAAGCAAAAACTAGTGAGTTTAGGAAAGAAAATGGAACATACCCCAAAAAACAACAACAACTTTTAAACTTTAAGGGGGAAATGTATTTGGAGAGAGATAAAATGAACAGAGGTAAAGTACCAACCAATAAGCTCCTAACTACCATGTTAAAGGCTGTGCTTGAAAAACAACAGTTAGGAGCTGAATGATTGGTTCTTTAACACTCTCCACTTTATTTCTCTCTTTAAAGTTCGATGCATCGCACCCTAAAAGTGATGCGGACTCTGTTGAATGTGCTGGTCTTTGTGGGACAGCTACTTGAGTTTAAAACCCCTGATATAAAAGAAACCTTCAATGTATAATTTACTATATGCTATATCCCTGTAGAGGTTTAGTCAATATGATGCTCACCAGCTGTCATGGACCTGCCAGAAGTTCCTGTTGCTGGCAAGCTATACTGACATGTCCCACAGTAGCTGTAGAGCCACATTATATACCTTTGTCTGTCCTACAGATGTACACTACATTACGGAGGGAATACAAATGTTTGAAAAGTCAGTTGGGTGTCTGTTTCTTCCTGTCTATTAAATAGTAAAAAACAGATTCCCAAATGACTTTTCAAACAACTGAATACCGCCCAACATGTCTAAAACACTTTACCTGTGGATTTCTTACAGAATTTAGCATGCTTATTCCTTAAACATGGACTTGGTTCTAGGGATGTACATGTAAAATTGGCAACTTGATAAATCCCAATGAGGTTTCAGTCAGGAACACTTAATGAGTAAAGAGAATGCTTTCCCTTATGTACAATACATCTGTAACACTTGCTTTACTTACCAGAGTTTTTCTACTCTCACTCATATGTGTTTTACATATATTTTTCTATGTCAAACAGAAATATACTTTAAATTTATGACTTGTGAGAGAGATTCTTAAATGCTGAAGTACAGTACATAGTACAGAACATGTAGTACATATCAATTAACAGCACTGCCTAAAACGCATTACAGTCACATCATGGTAGAAAAGGGTAATATCTAGTGACCTGAGGGAAACAAGCAAAATGAGTTATGTTTATGATACAACATTTTTAATGGAAGCTTTTATTGCAATTTTTCAAAGATGTTGGGTTGCAAATGCCATTTTTTCCAAAAGCATCAGGATTTTTTATATTCAAGAGCAGGCATCTTTATACAATTGATATATCAAATGTGAGCGCACAAATAAATTAAATAGAAATTTCTAGTTTAATCAGAGGCTGCTGGTTTAATAAAAATACCTTTATTCATCTCCTAAAAACAATGAATTACATAAAACATTTGTCAAAACATCTCAATAAAAATAACAATGAAAAAAGAAATGGATGCAATATAAAATATAAGCTCTAGCCAATTGGACTTTTGTGTCAATAAATGGCATGCATACCGGTATGTTAGTTTGTTAAGTCAAGCACAGCACAATCTCTTCATACAGTCCTGCTGGTTAGTAAAGCTGTTATCTCCCTCCAGGGGACTTAGTAGTATCGACGTTAAAAAGCTGTTAGATAAGCATATGTAGTGTTTATAATAAGAGAGTCATAGTCCCGTACTATTTGCTGCTGAAGTAGCTGTTTGCTTTTGCAACTTTGTTCAAGCAATGATGTTTAGCAGCAATTAAATGATTTCATGAAATGGTGCAGGTATTTATTTGTTCCCCAGCATGACACTCCTGTGGGCAATGCTTACCCCTCCACACTGCGGCGGTTCTGGTGTAGTCTGCCTGGCTGGGTAGTACTGGCAGCGTGCAACTGTCTCCGGCTGAGCGTGTGGTGTGGCAGGGAGCGCTTGGTCGCGGACCGCGACTTCCGGGTTTTTCGTAGCTTCCAGCTTCCGGTGCGTTCCACCTGCGTTCCACCTGACGTTCTCGATCAACTGACGCGTTTCTCCACCTTTAGTGGGTGGCGGTTTCCTCAGAGGTTTAGGTTTCCATTTGTGCAGTCTCTATTTATCCCCCTCAGGGATCATAATTAGTACTAATTACCATTAATGGTAATTAGTACTAATTACCATTAATGGTTCAAATTACATAAGTGTTAATCTAGATTTAGGTGTATAGACTCGATATTTACCATAAGACCTATGACACCTCAATGTGGTTATTAGAATATGTATTATTATTATTTTTTATTACATATTTATTTTATATGTGTATTAATATTTTGTTTTTATATATATAGTGTGCAATACTTAATACTAAAGCTCTATAGAAAGGCATAATTGAATCTTACAGCTGGTCTAATTGGGTATCCTAAGTAGGAATTGATTAGCTGTTACTAATAATGTCCTGAAAAAATCTCTGACCAATGAGGAGTCCCTGAGGGGGATAAATAGAGACTGCACAAATGGAAACCTAAACCTCTGAGGAAACCACCACCCACTAAAGGCGGAGAAACGCGTCAGGTGATCGAGAACATCAGGTGGAACGCACCGGAAGCCGGAAGCTCAGAAAAACCCGGAAGTCGCGGTCCGCGACCAAGCGCTCCCTGCCACACCACACGCTTCAGCGTCTAATGCTCAGCCGGAGACAGTTGCACGCCGCCAGTACTACCCAGCCAGGCAGACTACACCAGAACCGCCGCAGTGTGGAGGGGTAAGCATTGCCCACAGGAGTGTCATGCTGGGGAACAAATAAATACCTGCACCATTTCATGAAATCATTTAATTGCTGCTAAACATCATTGCTTGAACAAAGTTGCAAAAGCAAACAGCTACTTCAGCAGCAAATAGTACGGGACTATGACTCTCTTATTATACACACTACATATGCTTATCTAACAGCTTTTTAACGTCGATACTACTAAGTCCCCTGGAGGGAGATAACAGCTTTACTAACCAGCAGGACTGTATGAAGAGATTGTGCTGTGCTTGACTTAACAAACTAACATACCGGTATGCATGCCATTTATTGACACAAAAGTCCAATTGGCTAGAGCTTATATTTTGTACTGCATCCATTTCTTTTTTCATTGTTATTTTTATTGAGATGTTTTGACAAATGTTTTATGTAATTCTTTTTTTTTTAGGAGATGAATAAAGGTATTTTTATTAAACCAGCAGCCTCTGATTAAACTAGAAATTTCTATTTAATTTATTTGTGCGCTCACATTTGATATATAAACTCTTTGGACCTTGTGTCCTTTATTTGAGGATACCCAGATCCTCATTGTGTGAGCTGCCGTCTATTAAAATATTTCTCATTTATCTTTATTTAATCTTTAGCGCCCACTGTTCAATTGTATCTATATACAATAGCTACATAGTAAAATATATTTATTGAAATTTCCACTACCTATTATTTTTTAATAAATAAAGGAGCGTGTGCTGGGCTGAGGAGAAGAGCTGCCAGGTAATAGGGAATGGGGCTTGGGCCCCTCCATCAGATCTGGGTCTGGGAAAATAGTACCTGCAACCCCCCCCCCCCCCAAACACACACACACACACACACACACACACACACACACACACACACACATATTCTCGGCACCACTGCAAGGGTGTAGAAATGTTCTATCAAACTATCATGTCAATTATTTGCTTCTGCAGAGTTTTGGTTTTATGCTCAAATACTAAAATGGGCAAGAGAGTGTTTGATACAAGTGGTACCCACAGGAAGTCACACAATCTGAGGAGGGTGCCTCTTGTCGCCACAGAATCAACCACCTCATCTCAAAACATCAGCAAGCGAGTGCCAATTCAAAAGCAGTTCCGTGCAGGAGTTTGGGTACTGATGGAAATAAGTACCAAAAATCAATGGAGCTGCTCACCAGAAAGGCCCCATTCGCACGGCTGGTGAGAGATGCCTGCATGGAGTATTCCTGTGGCACTCCATTCTCTTGGCAAAGCAAAGCTCTCATGACAGTACAGGAGGCAGCTGCGGCCTACTTGGTCTGGCTTTTTGAAGACACTTACCTGAGCAGTATCCACGCCAACAGTTTCTTATATAGCACAACAAATTCCGTTGCGCTTTATAATTAAATGATGTTCAGCTTGTAAATTCCAGGAGCCCATCTCAGACTAGGATAAAACTGCAAATTTTATGATCTTGAAGTTTTACAAGTTTCACTGACTGCAGTAATTCAACCCAGTCAGCTACCCCCACCCATGATAACATAAAAAAGGGTGTCACGGGTCCCCAAACACTTTTTGACAATTGCACCTAGCTTCTGTAATAGCCAGACATCCACGCAGTATGCTGGAAAGCCGCCTACTCTGCAATTTAAAACAGTGTATTATTACTATCCCCAATTGCACAGACATCCATGCAGTATTGTTGTGTGCCTACTGTTTCAGCAGTTAAGAAGAGAGTATTGACTGCATAGGAGAGGAAAGGGTTAAACATCTGGGGAGGGGTGGACCTAGCTGTAAGGAAAGTTCAGCCTTAAGGGGGAGGGCTTGATATATATAGGGAAGGCGAAGCCATTTTAAGTCTCTTGGTGACTCGGTTTCGGTTTGGTGAGTGCTGCAGTAGCAGCAAAAAAACTTTTGTCCCTTGCTCTTGCTGTACGCATTTTGTTTAGTCAAGATCCGTTGGCTGCTCTTTCCCCCTATTCATACCCTCTCACCTGGTCTGCCTGCTGTCATGGCTGCTAGGCCAAGGCGCGTGTTAAGGGCCCCGGCTCGTTTCAGCAGCTCGGATGTCCGAGCGGGCCCTGAGGAGGCGGTGGGTGGCCTGAGGGACGGGGCTCCGTCCTCTAGGGCCTCTTCAACCACGGGCGAAGGCAGCGCAGTCGGGGGCCGGGCGGGCTCGCCGCCGGGGGCCGGGAGCACTTTGGCAGTACGAGGGCGGCGTGGGGGACCGGTGGTCCCTTCAAGCCACCCGAGGTCCGGTGGGCGGCGGCCGTCCCCTCCGGGAGCCGCCGTACCCGGGAGCAGGTCGGGCGCCCGCGGGCGCGCGCACGCGCGCTGCGGTGAGCGCCCGGCAACGGCAGAGAACATCTCTCCTTCCTCGCCGCGGCCGAGTGTTCGTGCCGGGCGGGGGGGGAGGGCAGGTGCGGGTGCAGGCGGTCGCCGCACGGGGCCTATGCAGGAGCCCCGCGCGGCGGCTGAGGAGGTAACTCATGGCGGGAGGCCAGGTGCGGGAGGCCGTGGGACGCGCGCCCGAGGCGCGCGCGCGCCCACGCTCGTTCCACAAGCTGCAGGCCGCGCACGTGCGCGCGCAGCTGGGGTCACTGCAGACACATCAGCCTCTCCTTCTCCCCGTATGCCGGCTAACGGCAGGGGGAAGGAACACATGAGGGGGGTGCAGCGTATGCCTCAAGTAGGCAACGCTGGGCACACGGTGGCTACTAGGGGCAGTAGGGGAGCAACACCAGCGGCAAGGGCTGGCCGGGGCCAGCGGGCGGGTGCGCCCGCCACGGGCCCGGTAGCACGGGGGAGAGCACGCGCGGGGGGGCAGCAGTGCCCCGTGGATACCGCGGATCACAGCAGGCCCCGCGGCAGGAAGGAGGACAGGGAGTGGGTCAGCGGCCGCAGGGCCGCGGCACGGGACGCTGAGCCCGACAGTGGGTCCTACGCGGGGTCAGAGGAGTTTTCCGTTTCCCCAGACAGGGAGGAAGCAGGCTCTGAAATGGAGAGTAGCGGAGCCGTCAGCGGTGCCCTGGATTTCGGTTTAGGGAACGACGAGCTGTATCCCCGGGGCACATCAAGCGGTCAGCGGGCGCGGGCGCGCGCCCAACCAAGGACCGGCCACCCATCGGGCGGCGGTTCCGCGCGTCGCCCCGCGCGCTATGGTGATCAGTCTGCGGGACGCAAGGGGTCTGGCGACCGTAGAGCATCAGCGGCACAGCGAATAGCGCGGGCCTGCCGAGAGCTGGGGGCCGCCGCGGCGGAGCTGGAACTAGGACCAAGAAGGGAGCGGGGGCGCACAGTCGCCGCGCATTCCGTACGGGGTGCCCGGCGTGCGCCACAAGCGGGGGCCGGGCCCTCTTCCTCTTTTTTGTCTTCCACAGAGGGCCGAAGTGAAAGGGATGGGGCGGACTCCGTGGTGAATGAGGATTGGCTGGAGGATTACGAAGGATCCGGGTCGGAGAGGTCGATAGCATCCGGTGAGTTGTTGCACTCTATATCGGTTTCCACCACGAGCTCGAGTTCGCGAAGCTCTTCTTCCTCCGCGTCCTCATCTTCTTTAGCGTCGCAGGCGTCCGACGCAGATAGCACTGCTAGGGCAAGGCGGGAGGCCGAGAAACTTGCCAAAAGAGCGGCAAGGCAGCAGAAGAGGCGCAAGCGACGCAGGCGAATGAGCGTAGAGGAGCGTAGGGCAAAGAAGCGGCGCGATCTGCCGGGGGTAGTGCGCTGCGAATACACCGCAGTTATGAGGGGGCTGCGAGATAGCTGCCGCAAGAAAATATGTAGGGGCGACTTCGTAGATCTATTCGTCTTGACGAGGGCCATGAAGAGGGATTACAAAGCGGCGGCCACTAAGACAGGCATGGGTACTGAAGCTTTCCGGTCTTTTGATAATTGGCTGGCCGGTTTTTGGGTGTTTGCGGCATGCTATTTGGAGGATAGGCCGGAAGAGCACATGAATATCATCCGGTACCTACACCTAGTGCATGACATGCAGCGCACTTCCGCTGGCTCGGAATGGCGCCAGTACGACCAAGAGTTTCGGGAGAAACAGGATGGGCTGCGGGTCATGGATTTTGGCTTCAAAGACGTGGAGGTATGGCTCAAGGTGACACGGGCATCACAACAAGAGGCGGAGCCCCAGAAACAGGGGACAGGGGTGCGTCGCGCGGGGGCACCGGCCCAGGGGGCGGCCGCGGACGGAGGTATGGCCAGGACAGGCGGGCTGGCCGCTCGCGGGGGCGGGCGGTCTGCTACTCGGGGGAAATGCTTCGCTTTTAACAGCGGAACATGTTCCTATGGCAAGCAGTGTCGGTTTCGTCACTCCTGCCACCATTGTGGGGGAGCCCACCCAGCCTCCTCCTGTTTCAAAGGGGGGCGACAGGGAAGCAAGGGGAAGCAGCCTTACTCTAAGCAGGCCACGAGCGGGACCGCTCAGCAGAGCCCCAACGCCAGTTAAGTTGTTAACAATGGGCAAATGGCTGAATATGTATCCAAATAGAGAGGATGCTAAGTTTTTGTTAGACGGTTTTAAGTTTGGTTTTCGCTTGCCTGTTGCAAGCGAGGTATCAGTGCGGGCGCAGAGAAACCTACAGTCAGCACGGGCATTGCCGACCGTCCTGCGGGAGAAAGTAGATAAGGAGGTCAGGTTGGGCAGGATGGAGGGGCCTTTTAGATCACCCCCGGTGGATGACTTGGTCATCTCCCCGGTCGGGGTGGTTCCGAAGAAGACCCCGGGCGCTTTTCGGCTCATACAGCATCTGTCTTACCCGCCGGGGGCTTCGGTCAACGACGCAATACCACCGGCCTTTTGTTCGGTGGTGTATCAGTCATTTGACGAGGCGCTAGAGATGGTCCGCAGCTACGGGAGCGGGGCCCTCATGGCTAAGATCGATGTTGAGTCAGCCTTTAGATTATTGCCTTTGCATCCTGACTCATTCCGTTTCATGGGTTTCCGGATTGGGACGGAGTATTTCATCGACAAATGTTTGCCGATGGGATGTTCCGTTTCATGCTCATTTTTCGAGCGCTTTAGCACTTTTCTTCATTGGTGTGTGGAGTCGACGTCAGGCGGCCACGGGGTTGCACATTACCTCGATGACTTCCTATGCGCAGGTCCGGCGAACGACACGAGGTGCGGCGATTTGTTGTTTAGCACCCAGGCTCTCTTTTACCACTTCGGTGTTCCTGTAGCCGAGGACAAAACGGAAGGTCCTGACTCCTGTTTATCGTTCTTGGGGATTGAAATCGACACAGTGGCGGGGGAGTGTCGCTTGCCTCAGGACAAAGTGTCGAAGCTCCGCGAAACCATTTGCCGGTTCAAAGGCTCGCGTAAAGTCACGTTGCGTCAGGCGCAGTCCTTGCTGGGCATGCTTAACTTTGCTTGTCGGGTAATTCCGATGGGCAGGGTTTTCTGCAGGAAGCTTGAAAGGGCAACGGCGGGGTGTGCCAGGCCTCATCATTTCGTTCGATTGTCCTCTGAATTAAAAAGGGATCTGGCCGTATGGGCTTCGTTCCTCGAGGATTTTAACGGTGTGAGCATATGGCAAGCGCCAGCTGTAGACAGCGACCGGTTGCAGCTGTTTACCGACGCCGCAGGGGCCTATGGATTTGGTTGTTTTTTGGAGGGATCGTGGTGCGTGGCATCTTGGCCGGAAAGCTGGCATAGTGAAGGTCTTACAAGGGATCTGTTACTACTGGAACTTTTTCCCATTATGGTAGCCCTGGAAGTTTGGGGTGACCGTTTGGCTAATCGCAGCATAGTGTTTAGATGCGACAATCTGGGCGTAGTGCATGCGATTAATAACCAGAGGGCGAAATCGCTAGTGGTTCTGAGGGTGCTTGGGCACTTGCTTTTGACGTGCTTGCGTAGGAACCTATGGTTCCGGGCGCAGCATGTTCCCGGCTTGGAGAACGAAATCGCAGATGCATTGTCGCGGGGACAGTGGGAGAGGTTTTGGGTTTTGGCACCCGAGGCCGAAAAGCAGGGTTTTCACTGTCCTGATTATGTTTGGCAGGTGATCGGGCCGGATTGGAAGGTCTAGCGTTGCGGTCGGTAGCGCCGGCCACGCTCAAGGCGTACGGACAAGCGTGGAGTGAGTGGGAGGCGTTTGTTCAGAGTCGTCAACATCAAGGTAAGAGCAAGCATCGGCTGATGCTCTCTTTTATGTGGCAGCTCTACGTTTCTGGTAGGTCGCGAGCGGTGGTGGCCCGGTACTTGGCTGGCGTCTCATTCTTTTGCAAGCTGCGAGGCGTCTCGGATGTAACGAAAAGCGAGGTTTTGCGGAAGGCTATGAAAGGGTGGGCGCGAGTTGCGCCGACGCCGCCGGATAGGAGGCGGCCCATCGATGCGGCTTTGTTGCCGGCCGTCATCGAGGCGGTGGGGCGAGTAGCGTCGTCCAGGTTTGAGGCGCTTTTGTTCCGTTTAGCCTTCTCTATGGCTTACCACGGGGCTTTTCGAGTCTCTGAGTTGGTAGCGCCTTCCAAGAGGTCGGAATCGCGCATGCTGGTCGGGGACGTGGTAGTGGGTGAGAGGTCCTTGCTGTGCAGATTGCGGCGATCCAAGACGGATCAAGTGGGCAGAGGGCGCTGGGTTACGATGGTTCCGGCGATAGAGGTAAGCGTCTGCCCAGTGGGTCTGGCAATGCAATATCTGGGAGTACGACCCGCTAAGGAGGGGTCATGGCTATTGCACTATGACGGGCTGCCAGTCACAAAATACCAGTTCCGGTGGATGCTGGGCCGCTGTCTGACGGGCTTGGGCCTCTCGCCTGCTGCTTTCGGTACCCATTCCTTTCGGATAGGCGCGGCGACGTCGGCAGCTGCGGCGGGTTTCTCCAGAACTGAGATCCAGGCGGTAGGGCGATGGAAGTCGTCCAGTTATAAGCGATATATTCGCCCTGTCACTTGAGAGGGCGCCCGGCGCTGGGGGCATTGTTAATTGCAATTCGTTATGCTGTTTCAGTTCTGTGTTTTCATGAAGTTGTGCGTTTGTTATGTTTGTTCCCCCGTTTTTGTTATCCTACTCAGGGATTAGCTACTCGCCGTTGCTGGCATGAGTCGGCAGCGGGGGTCTGGAGTTATTTGCGATTTTTTGCCTGACTTGACGGACTGAATTCTAATCTATAATTCGGCTAATTTGGTCTAATCAGAGTCCCTCAGCAGGTCTTTACGTTCACCTCCAGCTGAGTTATTACATGTGTTTCCCATTTTATACCCCCCCCCCCCCCCTTTTTTATTTCGTTTGTTTTATTTGATCTTTCCCCTTTGTGTCTTTAATTGCGCTTTAAATTGGCAACGGATCATGGTGCAGTCGGCTAGGCCGTGACTGCTGCAATGGCGAGATCTAAAGTTTTTCTTTTTTGGCAGATCCTTCAGTATAAACACGAAATAAGCCTCTTAGTAATCAATTCTACCCCTCTTTTTCCCTTCAGGATGGTTCGAAGACTGTTTGCCCATTTGGGTGGTTGGCCACTCTTACATTTACTGGGCGGCCAGGTTTGTGGCCTCGGAAGGGTCTCAGGCATTGTTGGGAACTCAGGGTGTCAGATGGCTCGGCTGGCGAGGAATGATGTGGGGTGAGCTGAGGAGTAGGTTAGTTAGTCAGGCCAGAGAGCATGGAGTCCCTAGGGTTTTGGTTGTCCATCTA
This sequence comes from Pseudophryne corroboree, assembly GCF_028390025.1. NCBI lineage: Eukaryota > Metazoa > Chordata > Amphibia > Anura > Myobatrachidae > Pseudophryne > Pseudophryne corroboree. Next base: position 567,427,577 of record NC_086449.1, on the reverse strand, counting down.
GGTGGCAACGACTTGGGGAAGAGGACATCCTTGGAGCTGCGGTGGGCCATGATACAGGATCTGGCAAGTGTGACCGCGCAATGGACCAATTGTGTGTTGGTTTTTTCCATGATGGTGCCGAGATTGTGTTGGAGGGGTGTGGCGGATGGTCGCCGGATTGATGAGGCCCGGAAAAAGGTGAACGGAGCTGTGGCAAAGTGGGTGCTGTCCCACGGTGGGAGGGTGGTTCGCCACCCGAGGATACGGTTCAGAGACAGCCACCTTTTCCGGCGCGATGGAGTACATCTATCCAATGAGGGGATGATGTTGTTTCTGGAGGATCTAGGTTTCGCTTTGCAGGAGTTAGGGTAGGTTTATGGTGGCGGTGCGAAAGATTTTGGGATGAGTCTTTCGCTGTTGGCGGAAAAGAACGGCAGTTTCGTATGGTAGAGAAAACTGTAGTGTTTTACAGTTTGTTGTGGTTTAGGTGCACTCACCTCCATCGACTTATGGCCGCTTGACCACCCATCCGGGAAGGCAGCGGCAGGGCACCCAGGAGCGGTGGGTAGTCACTGTGGGGGTTGAGTTGTCACCTATTACCGTTTTATGGTAAGCTTTTAGTTAATTTATAGGATTCAGTTATTTAAGTTAATTTAGATTAAGGAGCCGTTCTTTTGGGCCGCCACCATATGCCAGCTGGAGCGGCATATTAAATTAATCTCTTTTATTACAGGTTTCCCAATGGTTAGGGACAAATAAATAGCTAGCAATTTTCTGCCAAATTCAAGTCTCAGTGTCGTTATTTCTGGTTATGGTTATGAATGCTTTACTTTCAAAGAAAGGGGTCCACCAATTATCACTAAGATGTTTAGAAGAGAGTATTGACTGCATAGGAGAGGAAAGGGTTAAACATCTGGGGAGGGGTGGACCTAGCTGTAAGGAAAGTTCAGCCTTAAGGGGGAGGGCTTGATATATATAGGGAAGGCGAAGCCATTTTAAGTCTCTTGGTGACTCGGTTTCCCACCCACCCGCCCTGGTAGTTGGAAATAGTGGCACGTGGTGCTGTGGCTCTAAGTTGTTGGCTGTTTTATCGTTGGCTATTTATTGGCGGAAAAGAACGGCAGTTTCGTATGGTAGAGAAAACTGTAGTGTTTTACAGTTTGTTGTGGTTTAGGTGCACTCACCTCCATCGACTTATGGCCGCTTGACCACCCATCCGGGAAGGCAGCGGCAGGGCACCCAGGAGCGGTGGGTAGTCACTGTGGGGGTTGAGTTGTCACCTATTACCGTTTTATGGTAAGCTTTTAGTTAATTTATAGGATTCAGTTATTTAAGTTAATTTAGATTAAGGAGCCGTTCTTTTGGGCCGCCACCATATGCCAGCTGGAGCGGCATATTAAATTAATCTCTTTTATTACAGGTTTCCCAATGGTTAGGGACAAATAAATAGCTAGCAATTTTCTGCCAAATTCAAGTCTCAGTGTCGTTATTTCTGGTTATGGTTATGAATGCTTTACTTTCAAAGAAAGGGGTCCACCAATTATCACTAAGATGTTTATAACAATGGGTAGCACATTCTAGCAGTCTCACAATCTCTTCAAAGTATTGGGTTCTGGTAGTATGTATTATTAGACTAAGCAAAGAAAAGCTGTACTTATAAAAAAGTACAATACTTATTTAGAAAATAATGTTAACAAGAATATGGTTACAAATGTACAAATGCAGGGTAATTCCATGATTATGTCAACCAGAACATCTTTTCCTGAAAGTGGCCACAATTCATCTTGTAGTGAAAATGTATATTCTCTGAAGTTAATATTTTGTAAAACCAAAGATGAAAAACACCTGTTTTTCATAAATCATAAGTTGGCAGCATTGTTTATTCAAGATGGCAGTCTGTGGAAAGCTGTGGTGATTTTGTGCCTTATTTGACAACTGTTTACAGGTATGTAATTGTCCTTATATTAAATAATGTTGGAGATAACTAATAATATAAGTCTGATGATAATAATAATAATAATAATAATAATAATAATGATAATAGGCTTAAACTGTATTTTCAAGATGTTAGCTTTGATAATGATGTAGTTTAATTGACAGATTTAAATGGTTTTTGCAAGTTTTTTGGAACATGTCGTGTCTGTCACAATTCCTATGTCGTGTCTGTCACAGGAATAATATTTAATAAAATATTTACAAATAGTTGAAATTTCTTATCTTCTTTACCCAACCAAGCCAACAACTCTATCATTCTCAGTGTTAAGTCATTGAACTGTAGGTTTCATATTTTGGAAGATTTGGAAGGAAGTTATACTCATCCTGAATTTGTGTTCCCGTTCAGTGTCGTGTCTGTCACATAATATTTGTACCTGTATAATTCTGATAATTACAGAATTAAACTTCCCTGTTACTTTAACAGTTAACTGAATGATTATAGTTTATAACTAGCATAGTTTGCAGAACTTCTGATATTTTATTAATGAAAAAAATAATCATCATTATTCTTGCAGTGAATCATTTGTCGTGTCTGTCACAAATGGAATTGCCCTGCAGCAATTTAAAAAAACACAACAGAACATAAAATGAAGCCACATACACACGGTGCAATATAAACTACCGATATGGACTATATAGTCCATATCGGTAGAAAACATAGTAAGTATCGCGCCGTGTGTATACAGCTTGCGATGCCAATGCGCACTCCCGTGAGGTCGGCATCACAAGCAAAAATGGACTGTGCAGGCAGGTCAATTTTGACTAGAAAGTGTACAATCTAGTACATAGTTTAGTCAAAATTGACCATAGTCAAAATAGTACATAGCCAAAATTGCACCGTGTATAGTAAATATTGGTGGTTCTGGGCTCCAGGGAGTTCAAGGAATATTGCATAGTTCAAATCACCCACATATGCAGAATTGCATCATGTGTATGCCCCTATATAGTTCACACACAGCTAATCTGTCCCAGGAGAAACAGAGGAAATTGCATGTTGTAAACATCTGTGCCAAGAATAGTTTCCCAAAAGTCTGAACCAGAACAATACAGTAGGTGGTCATAACTTTTATCTGCAGAGTATCACACCTGGGTGAGGTCACCCAAGGCCTTGCTGATTGGCTGATTTGATAATTAATCCGGGGACCTTCCAGGACTTACTCTTGTAAATTATAACTCCCATTCACATATTTGGGCATAACTTCCCAGCAAGAGGATAATCTAAAATATGGGGTGTCCATATTACATTCTGCTATTTTAGCAGCCATATGATAGTAAATATCATGTGGTTTTTTTGTGTGTGGAATAATGAAGAGGTTTTATATTTTGGAAACAGTGCTTCTTAGAGATTTGCCTTTTGCACCTTACCTGCGAATCCACCTCAGCTATGTGTGGTATTATGTTCTGCACGCTCCACTATTAGGAACATATCATTTCAAGTATTAAACCATATCCCATATGATGTTACTTTGACCTGGTTTAGATACCTGTTGGTTTTCTGAATACACATACCCCAATGACCCCCTGGGTCACATGCCCTTTATGAGTGGCGAGAGAGGATGGCCATTGTTACTCAATAGCTAAACTATTTTCCTTTGAATTCAATTACCTTTGATGTAAAGACCTGACATCCAACCAAATGGGTCTTCCTATGCATAAATTAACATTAACCTGATAATAATAACCTTCCTGTGGCTGTTTATTCTGATAGTTAACAAAGCCAGCAGCCTAAATCAATCAGTCAATTGACAAGTGTGAGGAATACCCCTTTCACACCGCACCAATAACCCGGTATTGACCTGGCATACTGCTGGGTCGACACGGGTCGGCGTGAGGTGTGAAAGGAGCATAGCCGAAATTCAACCCGGGAATAAAGCAGTGTTATACCCGGGTTGAATACCGGGTCAGTGGCTGCGTAAACAGGCTTCCGGGTCGATGCGTCCCGGGACCCGTTTACTACAGCAGGGAGAGGTGACGCGGATATGATCTCATCTCCCAGCGCCGCCTCCACCTCCGCCCCCACCACTGGCTCTGCCCCCCGCTGCTATGGCAACCCGCCCGGCATATTGCCGGGTCGGGGAAGCCTGCAGCAGCTGCCAATTCCGGATCTCACACGGGAAGGACCCGTTTCCAATTCCCGGGTGGGATCCGGCATTGGCAGTGTGAAAGGGGTAGAAGCGTTATAACTCAGACTGTAATGAAACATAACTTACGAGACCCCTAATATTTATAGTCTCTTCTTAATCACACTCATGTTACAGCGTACGAATATCTGAGCTTTATGGTTCTTTGTCACAGGGACACAGTTTCCAGTGATGTGTAGGCAGGGGAGGCAGGATAGGCAGAGCCTCACCTGTCATACTCCAGCTTTCTCCAGAGTTTTAAACTAGAAAAATGATTTAAATAATGCAAAGATGATATTTAGAACTTATAAATATCATCTTTGTATTATTCATATCATATTTGTGTTATTATATTTTTATAGTTAAATCTCAACCAAAGCATATACAGTAGGTGAGATGTATTGAAGTCCGAAACCTGCGGCTGTCCACGATGCCAGACGAACTCGGAGGTTTTTTTAACAGGTCAATCATTTACAAGGCATGGTTTAGCCTTGAAAATGTTAGCCCCTTTAATAAAAAACATCAGAGTCGGCTAGCATCCCGCACGGCCGCCGAAGTCAGATTTCATTACATCCCGCAAAGTGTGTGTGTGTGTGTGTGTGTGTATAAATCTTCCTCTGATACTAGCCAGTGCCTCTCCAGACATCGACCTCACCACACCTCACTGGTAGTTTCTGGGGCTCTGGCTGGAGGAAGAAGCAGATTAGCTGCACCACTACCGTTTACTAGGTGGTGGTAGAGCTGCAAAGGCTGTATTCTGTTTTATTTTCCAATGTGTATATATGACAAATAGGTAATGTAAGAAAATACGGTGTGACATGAGGTTTTTTTTTGTGTCGTTTTCTTTGTAGAGTGACTGAGAACCCCAGTTAGTGCACCGTGTCCCCTCGCATAGCTCGCTTTGCTTGTTATGCTTCGGGCAAGGTGCCTCGCTGCGCTTGGCACAGGTTTCCATTCCCAATTGTAGTCCACGTGGATCGTAAAGTATGAAAAAGTAAAAAAAAAAAAAAAAATTTTTTGAAAAACTCATGTTGACCTTTTGTCATGTCAACCTAGTACATGTCGACTTAGAGTCCTTGTCGACCTAGAGTTCCTGTCCTGCTTACTATCGACCAATAGTGGTCGACCTAGTCGGTGTCGACCTAAGTCTTGTTGACCTAAAGACTGGATCCCGAAAATACTAGATGTCAATAAAACATATGAAGAGTTGTTGTTACATCATTGAGAAAAGGTTGTTGCATAAACCAAATGTCATCTTTTAATGTGCAATTGAGTGATTGAATAAGAGACAGCTATTTAAGATCAAAAGTTTTACATCTGAAAATCATCAGTCATTGGACATATGTTTCTGAACCTCTTCCAGATGTGCTTGTATTACTGTGTATTACTGTGGGTCAGCACAGCAAGGTCATCACTTTGTGCCATGTTAAAGCAGCTCCACTTTACTGCCTCGTATACTGTAATAATAAGTGTTATGGGAAAGAGGCTGCGGCTGTTTATGTTTCATTTATGTGACACAACAAACATGTATTTTATAAAATGAGCACTTTGAATATAAATATTTAAAATATTGATTTTCTATGTGAAATACTGGGAATTCTTTTCAGGTTTGTTTGCATGAGGTAACTGTTATCATTTAGGCGTTCTGCTGTTTCTGACTTAAACATTTCATCATGGAGCATTTTGTGAAGGGAGAAGTACAGTATACTGTACCTTAGTTCAGTGGTTCTCAAACTCAGTCCTCAGGACCCCACACAGTGCATGTTTTGCAGGTAACCCAGCAAGTGCACAGGTGTATTAATTACTCACTGACACATTTTAAAAGGTCCACAGGTGGAGCTAATTATTTCACTTGCGATTCTGAGGTGACCTGCAAAACATGCACTGCGTGGGGTCCTGAGGACTGAGTTTGAGAACCTGTGCCTTAGTTGATCCCATGTGCTGAACTACACAGGGGCTATACTTATGTTCTGTATGTCATCTTTTTCAGTGTTTCATTTTAACTCAAGATATTACAAAAAAAGTTGGACAGTACAGTATTTTCATACACAGCAGAGACTTCTTTTCAGAAATGCCATTGAAGGTGAATGCAATTACAGGAAATGCTTTGCCTAAGCAATAACACAGAAGCCTGTAATATTGCACTATAAAATGTATAAAACTATTCCCTCATTATACAGAAAGTGGTTCAGAGAGTATCTCAGAAAATAATGATTTTTTTTTCTATTTACTGTAATTCTGATGATCATAAATCCAAGATTAAAAATCTGAGCGGAATATAAATTAATATATGGCATGTTAGTAGTGCAAGAAACCAAAATTTTTAAACCAGCTTAAATGCATAAAAAATGCTGAGGATGTATCCTATTGATCCTTTCACCGTAAGGCTGTACCGTACATAAGTGTTACAGTAACCCTTCTAATTACTTCCAGGGGCACATGGGAAGGAGCTGATGCCTCATTACGTTGAAATTATTGAAGCTACCTGTGATGATGTCATGGACTACAGACAAAAAGAAGTGCAGGTATGGGGGAAGGAACCGAAAGCCACCCACCTCCCTCTTATTTGCACCTACAGACCTGGTAGTACCCAAGTGTGAAAAATGTGCGTCTGCTCTATCAAATAATGTACCCATTTCGTTTTTATTGTCTGAGGATCACATAGGACCATCAAATAACAACAGTCTACACTAAGCATTACATTTTCTATTGATGGGCTAGGACACTAAATGGGCCTTATTTCCCCTGGACTCGCCCCTACACACTGAAAGGCACCATTGTTTGAAAAAGGGGAGTACCCTCTATTGATTATGCGATCACTAAACAGGTACATCCAAAACTTAAACATTACAATTTCTAAAGAGGCAATGGGTGTTCTAATGACCAGATCCTCCCAGCCAACATCAAATAAAGACAGTTGTCCCCACATTTCATGCAGTAGGGTTTCTCATTTCACAATGCCGCCAGGCAGCGCACCCTGGGCCAAGGGGACGGTACAAATGCTGCCCTAATGGTACTTGTCTCTATCTTCTGGGCAGTCTGGAGAGTCATCACACTACATAGAATGGTGCCGTACATGTCCTTTGCAAGTGTCTGGTACCAACACTCCTTTTGCAGACGCATGATCTATGCAATCATGGCATCATGTACCCAGGTGGGATTGACAGCCAAGGGCATATATGCATCCCGCTACAGCTCTGAATCATACTACCCAACCTGGTACAATTAGCTTGTTATAGAGTAATAACATGTCTTTATTTAATATATATCACGCAACCATATTGTGATGGGATCCGGTCTGAAGATCGACAGTATCTAGGTCGACAATGTTTAGGTCTACCACTATAGGTCGACAGTCACTAGGTCGACATGGATGGAAGGTCGACAGGGTTTCTTGGTCGACATGTGCTAGGTCGACAGGTCTAAAGGTCGACATGAGTTTTTCACATTTTTTTTCTTCTTTTTTTGAATTTTTTCATACTTAACGATCCACGTGGACTACGATTGGAACGGTAAAGTGTGCCGAGCGAAGCGGTAGCGGAGCGAAGGCACCATGCCCGAAGCATGGCGAGCGAAGCGAGCCATGCGAGGGGACGCGGTGCACTAATTTGGGATCCCGGTCACTCTACGAAGAAAACGACACAAAAAAAACACAAAAAACCTCATGTCGACCTTTAGACCTGTCGACCTAGCACATGTCGACCTAGAAACCCTGTCGACCTTCCATCCATGTCGACCTAGTTACTGTCGACCTATAGTGGTCGACCTAAACATTGTCGACCTAGATACTGTCGATTTGATGAACCACACCCATTGTGATATCTCTCTAGAAATTGATACACTTTATTTATTTAGAGCATTGCTACTATGGATAAAATATTGTTTTCTAAAGTACAGTGATTCCATCTAACTTGCTGAACTTTTATACCTGTTACCTCCTGTCACAGTAATTTGGACTTTATGGACTTTCATTGAGTTCATTGTGGAAACAGTTTCCTTTGGACTTCATACTTCATAGATGACACTGCCCACCCTGTGCACTCGGGGACACAGATAAGCCTACTCTCCGGTACAGTTTTTGTTTGTTTATTGAATTGTGCGGTGTTTTGAATAAATACTAGTGTTAAGAAAATATACTGCACTAAGTGGATATTTCTTTTTATATCCACCTGAACCTCTTGGAAATCAGGCGGAATACAGACACCTAATGAATGGAAGTACATCAACAAATAAGTTTATTCTTGGTTTGGGAAAACTACTCTTTACCACAGCAATGTCCTGCTACATGAGTCCCATTTGGTTATCCTCTTCTAGGAGTCATGGAAAAAGACAAAATACCTTTTATCTACAGATACCCTTGTTATAAGCATATTTCCGGTACACACGTATACGCTATATAATGATTTTATACATCACAGTCTTATCTAATACACTACACTATATATATATAGCATTTTGTGAGCCATTTTTGGTACATTTTTTTGGCCACGTTAGAAGGATTAGAAAGACTTACGACTTCTGAAATAAAATGTATAATTTATGTGTTTTCTGCATAAAAGAAATACTGAAATGAATATTCAAATGTGACCATACCAAAAAGAACTAAAATAAAAATAACAACAGTATGCTGTGAATGGATTAAAGAAAATGTATAGCAAAAGTGGCCCAGCATAATAGTAAAAATCAATTAGCCTTGTTACATAGGCAAATGAGGAGGGACAGTCACACTGGGCGGTGTTTCACCAGCGAATCTGTACTCAAACGTGGTTCCTTCATCTCTGGTCAGGCTGCCATGCTGCATGGCCATTCATTTAAAGATCTGTTCTTATACATCCAGCCTCAAAATTTCATGTAGCAAGAGATGCCTGGCGTGATTGTGCTGCCAGGTCCCATACAATTCTGCTAATGTCTTTTTTGCCGAAAATGCATCTGGACTGTTATTAATTTGATATGTGACACTTATATACTGTATATGACTGAGTCTGTTTATGGAGTAGAACAGAACTTGCATTAGAAAAAAAGCTATGGCTGCCACATTGTTGCACTTTGTGTACAGATTCAGAGACTCAGTTGCACACAGATATATCAAATTAATCAGCACAGGCCCTCATTCCGAGTCGTTCGCTCGGTATTTTTCATCGCATCGCAGTGAAATTCCGCTTAGTGCGCATGCGCAATATTCGCACTGCGACTGCGCCAAGTATCTTTGCTATGAAGATAGTATTTTTACTCACGGCTTTTTCATCGCTCCGGCGATCGTAATGTGATTGACAGGAAATGGGTGTTACTGGGCGGAAACAGGCCGTTTTATGGGAGTGTGGCTGAAAACGCTACCGTTTCCGGAAAAAACGCAGGAGTGGCCGGAGAAACGGGGGAGTGGTTGGGCGAACGCTGGGTGTGTTTGTGACGTCAAACCAGGAACGACAAGCACTGAACTGATCGCACAGGCAGAGTAAGTCTGGAGCTACTCTAAAACTGCTAAGTAGTTTGTGAGCGCAATATTGCGAATACATCGGTCGCAATTTTAAGATGCTAAGATACACTCCCAGTAGGCGGCGGCTTAGCGTGTGTAACTCTGCTAAATTCGCCTTGCGACCGATCAACTCGGAATGAGGGCCACAGTTTCCTTGTGTGTCCTAGTCACATTGTTTGAATAAGATGCATTTTGCTGATTAGCATGACTATTACAGACACCCCACCATCGGAGATGTACCCAAACCACTGAACAGGGGCGTTTTAACAGAGGAGGGGGCCCCCTGTGCAGATTCCGGGTGGGCCAGCTCCTCTGCATGGCACAGTAGTCTCCATCATCATGCCGGAGTCTACTGCGCAAGCGCAGGACTCCGGAAACATGTACCGGAGACCAAATTCCCTACTGTGGATGCGCGGTGGCCATTTTGGCTGCGACTTTCGCAGTGGCTGCAGCACCCGACTCTGGACTCCAGAGAGCTAAGTATTAAAATATGGGTGCAATGTGTGTGGTGTGGGCCCCCTGGATGGTGTGAACCCATTATAGAAATGCCAATGCCACTGCAGACACACCCCCATCAGAGATGTACGGAAACCAGAATTGGAAGAGCCAAAGCAGTTTCTTGCAAGTACTGTAGTATGATTTGTCCAATAGAAAATCACCAGGAAGTGGTAGGTGATTATTGGTAAATCTTTATGTATATTTGCAGTTGAGTTTGCATGGAACTGACAAAAAATAGGATTTTAATTACCTACCGGTAAATCCTTTTCTCGTAGTCCGTAGTGGATGCTGGAGTTCACATTAGTACCATGGGGTATAGACGGGTCCACTAGGAGCCACATGCAATTTAAGAGTTTGAGAGTGTGGGCTGGTCCTCCCTCTATGCCCCTCCTACAGGACTCAGTCTAGAAACTGTGCCCGAGGATACGGACAACTTAGAGAGAAGGATTTTACACAAATAGTGTTGAGATTCACACCAGCTCACACACAAGGCAAACCAAGCTAACTAGCTTGAAACATCAGCAACGGCTGAGCAATATTTCTTACCGATTAACCAAACAGTACTTAACCAAGAACTAAGCAGTACTGAACTAAGTAACCACTGCAGGATCACGAAGCACTGGGCGAGCGCCCAGCATCCTCTACGGACTACAAGAAAAGAATTTACCGGTAAGTAATTAAAATCCTATTTTCTCTTACGTCCTAGAGGATGCTGGGGTCCACATTAGTACCATGGGAATGTACCAAAGCTTCCAGAACGGGAGGGAGAGCGCAGAGGCTCCTGCAGAACTGATTGACCAAACTTCAGGTCCTCAGTGGCCAAAGTATCGAACTTGTAGAACCTTGCAAACGTGTTCAACCCAGACCAAGTAGCCGCTTGGCAAAGCTGTAAAGCCGAGACACCCCGGGCAGCCACCCAGGAAGAACCCACCTTACGAGTAGAGTGAGCCTTAACAGATGTAGGACACGGCAATCTTGCCGTAGAATATGCATGCTGGATAGTGAACCTGATCCAGCGAGAGATTGTCTGCTTAGAAGCAGGACACCCAAGTTTCTTGGGATCATACAGGACAAACAAAGAGTCCGATTTTCTGTGACAAGCAGTCCTCTTCACATAGATTTTCAGAGCCCTTACAACATCCAAGGACTTTGATGAAATAGAGGAGTCAGTAGCAACTGGCACCACAATAGGTTGGTTGATATGAAATGCCGACACAACCTTCGGAAGGAACTGCTGACGTATCCGGAGCTCAGCTGTATCTTCATGGAAGATCAAGTAGGGGCTCTTACAAGATAAAGCCCCCAACAACGACACACGTCTAGCAGAAGCTAAGGCCAACAAAGTGACAGCCTTTCATGTGAGAAACTTGAGCTCAACCTCCGGTAGAGGCTCGAACCAAACAAATTGGAGGAACTGTAACACCACGTTATGATCCCAGGGCGCCATAGGTGGCACAAAGGGAGGCTGGATGTGCATAACCCCTTTCAGAAAAGTCTGTACATCAGGGAGGGAAGCCAATTGTTTCTGGAAGAAAATGGATAGGGCCGAAATCAGGACCTTTACGGATCCCAACATGAGGCCCATATCCACACCTGCTTGCAGGAAGAGGAGAAACCTCCCCAGTTGGAACTCCACCGTAGGAAACTTCTTGGACTCACACCAAGATACATATTTAAAAAAAATATGATGGTAATGTTTAGACGTTACTTCTTTACTAGCCTGTATCCGGGTAGGAATAACCTTGTTTGGAATTCCCTTCCGAGCTAATATCTGGCGTTCAACCTCCATGCCGTCAAACGTAGCTGCGGTAAGTCTTGATAAGCGAATGGCCCTGCTGCAGCAGGTCCTCCCGAAGAGGTAGTGGCCTCGGCTCTTCTAGCAGTAGATCCAGAGATCCACGTACTAAGCCCTTCTTGGCCAGTCCGAAGCAATGAGGATTGCCTGAACTTTTGTTCTCCTTATGAGTTTTAGATCTCTTGGAATGAATGGAAGTGGAGGAAACACGTACACCGACTGGAATACCCACGGAGTCACTAGGGCGTCCACTGCCACAGCTTGCGGGTCCCTCGACATGGAACAATACCGCCAAAGCTTCTTGTTGAGACGAGAGGCCATCATATCTATTTGAGGTACACCCCAAAGATCTGTTACCTCCTTGAACACCTCTGGATGGAGTCCCCACTCCCCTGGATGGAGATGGTGTCTGCTGAGGAAGTCCACTTCCCAGTTGTCTACTCCTGAAATGAAGATTGCTGACAGCGCCAACGCTTGTTTTTCCGCCCAGTGGATGATTCTTGGTACCTCTGACATTGCAGCTCTGCTCTACGTTCTGCCCTGTGGGTTTATTTAAGCCACTGTCGTTGCATTGTCTGACTGCGCATGAATGGCTCGATCTTGCAGAAGATGGGCAGCATGGAGAAGACCGTTGTAAACGGCTCTTAGTTCCAGAATGTTTATTGGCAGGCCGGATTTCAAACTTGACCACCTTCCTTGGAAGGTTTCCCCCTGAGAGACTGCGCCCCAACCCAGGAGCCTTGCATCCACGGTTAGAAGGACCTAGCCCTGAATCCCGAACCTGCGGCCCTCCAGAAGGTGAGGTAGTTGCAGCCACCAGAGGAGTGAAATCCTGGCTTTCGGCGACAGACGTATTCTCTGGAGCATGTGTAGATGAGATCCTAACCACTTGTCCAGGAGATCCAGTTGGAAGGGCCGAGCATGAAACCTTTCCCACAAGGCGAATGCACTGATGGATCAAAACCCGGGCCGGCTTCAGGACATCCCGGACCATTGTTTGTATCACCAATGCTTTCTCCTCCGGAAGAAACACCCTTTGCACTTCTGTGTCAAGGATCATTCCCAGAAAAGACAACCCCCTGGTCGGCTCCAAATCTGACTTTGGAAGATTCAGGGTCCAACCGTGTTCCCTGAGCAGACGAGTCGTGAGAACAATGGATTGCAACAGCTTCTCCTTGGACGATGCCTTTATTAGCAGATCGTCCAGATATGGGATTATATTCACCCACTGTCCGCGGAGGAGAACCATCATCTCTGCCATCACCTTGGTGTACACCCTTGGTGCCGTGGAGAGGCCGAATGGCAGTACCTGGAACTGAAAATGACTGTCTAACAGTGCGAATCAGAGAAAAGCCTGATGCGGCGGCCAAATCAGAACGTGGAGGTACGCATCCTTGATATCTAGGGATACCAGGAATTCCCCCTCCTCCAGACCTGATATACCCGCCCTCAGGGACTCCATTTTGAACTTGAACTCCCTCAGAAAGGGGTTTAGTGATTTTAAGTTCAGAATGGGCCTGACCGAACCATCCGGTTTTGGTACCACAAAAAGGTTCGAATAGTAACCTCTGTTTTGCAGATGAAGTGGAACTGGTACAATGACCTGTGACTCTTCCAACTTTTTAATGGCTTCCTGTAGGACAGCCCTGTCTGCCAGCAAAACTGGCAAGCCTGATTTGAAGAATCAGTCAGGTGGGGTTTCTTGAAACTCCAGCCTGTACCACTGGAACACAATATCCTGTACCCAGGGGTCCAGGCCAGACGACACCCAGACGTTGCTGAATCGTCTGAGCCTTCGCTCCCACCAGCCCTATCTCCAGGCCACGTGGTCCACCGTCATGCTGAGGACTTTGACGTACCTGAAGCGGGCTTCTGTTCCTGGGAATCTGCAGCAACAGGTTTTTTGGATTTTGCCCGACCTCCTCTAAAGAAGGTGTTAGACGGCTTTGTCTTTCTTGATTTGACAGCCCGAAAGGACTGTGATGTAGCTACAGAAAAGGGTTTCTTCGTAGCAGGTGCAGCTAAGGGAAGAAAGGTGACTTACCCGCGGTTGCCGTGGAAATCCATGCATCCAACGCTTCCCCAAAGAGAGCCTGACCTTTGTAGGGTAGGTTCTCCACACTTTTTCTGGATTCCGTGTCGGCAAACCACTTGCGCAGCCGAAGTCCTCTGCGAGCCAAGACAGACATGGAAGATATCCCTGCAGCCATCGAACCCAGGTCTTTGATGGATTCCACCATAAATCCTGCAGAATCCTGAATGTTACGTAAAAATAATTCAACGTCACTTTTATCCAATGTATTTGAATCTTCAAGTAACGTGCCTGACCACTTTACAATAGATTTAGAAATCCACGCACAGGCAATAGTAGGATGTAATATCACCCCTAAAGCCGTGTATATGGATTTGAGTGTAGTGTCAATTTTGCGATCAGCCGGTTCTTTTAACGCAGTAGATCCTGGAACGGGTAAAACCACCTTTTTAGACAGTCTGGAGACAGACGCGTGAACAATGGGCAGGTTTTCCCATTTTTTCCTATCCTCCACAGGAAAGGGAAAATCAACCAGAACCTTTCTAGGGATCTGACATTTTTCTCCGGGGTTTTCCCAGGATTTCTCAAATATAGTGTTTAATTCCTTAGACGCAGGGATGGTTAGCAAGGTTTTCTTATTGTCAGTGAAGAAAGCCTCCTCAACCTGCTCAGGTGTTGTATCTGCAATGCTCAACACATCTCTAATGGCCTCAATCATCAACTGCACCCCTTTTGCAAGAGATGCCGCCCCCCGCAGCACCTCCCCATCACCGTCTGCCGTGTCAGAATCGGTATCCATGTCATCCTGCATAACCTGGGCAAGAGCACATTTATGAGAGTGTACACTAGGGGGCCCTGAGGGAACAGAACCAGACCAAACTGCCATAGAGTTTTTTAAGACCTGAGTTGCAGTTTCATTTTGTGCAACCCTAGTAGAAATCTGAGAAATCATACTTTTAATAGAGGCTTACCACTCAGGATCTCTTGCAGGAACCTGCGCTAAAACAGTGCAATCCTGATTACATGGAATGGGATCATTCTGAGAGGAATTATCCTCTGCAGCATATGACACAGAGTCCCTGGACATAGTTTTATGGAGACAACAAACACCCCACACACACACAGGGAAGGGGCCGACAGAGTTTTCCCCCTAAGAATGCCAAGATAGACACAGAGATTGGAGCCAACCCACACACAGCGCTTCAGTATATAGGGAAACCCCTATCCAGTGCTTACTGTGCACCTTAATAGGTTACACAGTATAGATATACAGCCTCCCCCACCTTCTACAACCACCTGGTACCGTTCAAGGCAGCTGGAGTTGATCTGGAGGGACAGCTCTCCCTGTCAGTGCTTCTGCAGGCAGGAAAATGGCGCTGAACGCTGCTGGGTCCACTTTGAGGAGAAGCTCCTCGCCCTTAATGGCGCTGCTTCCCGCTCTTCTGAAGATTATACTGGCCTGAGAAATCTTCTGAAGATTATACTGGGACCCTGACAGGCTTGCTGGGCAGTGTAGGGTGTAGGCGCTGGCTCAGGGAGCCCCTCACAGCGCCGCACCATGTACCGTTGAGCCCTGGAGCGCAGTTAGTACTGCGCTCTCTACCCTGTTGCCACCATCTTCACACCGTCTCCCCGCCAGGGGGGCTGGTGACTAACTCGCCACTGATCTTCTGGCTCTGTAAGGGGGTGGCGGCATGCTGCTGGGGTGAGTGATCCCCTGTGGCGGCGAACGTTCGATCCCCTCAGGAGCTTAGTGTCCTGTCAGCGGAGATAGTGGCTCAGACCCAGCAGGGCAGACACTACTCCCCCCCCCTTTGTCCCTCGAAGCAGGGAGGCTGTTGCCAGCAGCCTCCCTGTGCCTAAACTCTAACAAAAATAATAAAACTAAAAGAACTCCTATGGAGCTCACCTAGCTGGGACCGGCTCCTCCGGGTACATTTTCTAAACTGAGTCTGGTAGGAGGGGCATAGACAAGAGCGTCCCTTGGTGCGGGCAAGCAGTGCCTGCGCCCAGGGCGCTGCTGTGCCTGGGGGAGCGTCCGCAGTCACCCCGCAGGCACCGCAGCCTACCCGCACCCCGCTCCCCGCTCCCAGGCTGCAGCGGATGCCGTGGGCTGTGTGGGCGTCTGCTGCAGCCAGCTCCAGTGACAGACACTAGAGGTCAGTATTGACCTCTAGTGTCTGTGCGGCGCTGCTATGGGAGAGAGAGGAGCCGTGGGAGGCAAGAGACGGAGCAGCAGCGGCGGCGGCGGTCGGGAAGCAGTGGTATGTATTGTTTTTTTGTGTGTGTGTGTGTGTTTTTTAAGAGGCAGGGGGCACAGCAGCAGAGGGCACAACTCCAGGGGGCACAGCAGCAGAGGGCACAACTCAAGGGTGCATGCAACAGAGGGCACAAATACAGGGGGCATAGCAGCAGAGGGCACAAATACAGGGGGAACAGCAGCAGAGAGCACAACTCCAGGGGGCACAGCAGCAGAGGGCACAACTCCAGGGAGCATGCAGCAGAGGGCACATATACAGGGGGCACAGCAGCAGAGGGCACAAATACAGGGGGCACAGCAGCAGAGGGCACAACTACAGGGGACACAGCAGCAGAGGGCACAAATACAGGGGGCACAGCAGCAGAGGGCACAACTCCAGGGGGCACAGCAGCGGAGGGCACAACTACAGGGGACACAACTACTGGGGCAAATCAACTGGGGGCAAAGCAACAGGGTGCACAGCTACTGAGGGCAAAGCAACAAGCGATGGGGCACAACTAATGAGGGCACAGCTACTGGGGCACAGCTACAGTGGGCAAATCTACTGGGGGCACAACTACTTGGGGCAAATCTGGGGGCATAACTGTGGCCACACCCCTATTTTTGGGCGCACGCCTCCGGCGCGCACAAACTGTTTTACCGTGGGGGGGGGGGACCAGTGGAAAGTTTCACACTGGGCACCACAAGGTGTAGAACCGGCCCTGGGCATAGAGGGAGGAGCCAGCCCACACTCTCAAACTCTTAAAGTGCCAGTGGCTCCTAGTAGACATGTCTATACCCCATAATACTAATGTGGACCCCAGCATCCTCTAGGACGTAGGAGAAACTAACTTTAGGCTTTTTAATAATAATATATATGTATTTTTTATATATATAAAAGTGTCCCCCGACTGTGGCATTATCTCTCTGGCTAGTGGAGCCCGGTGCTGGTTTTAAAAATACGGGGGACACCTACATCTTTTGTCCCACATATATTTGGAACCAGGACCAGACGCAGAACCCGGTGCTTGTTGGCTAAACACGGGGAACCCCTGTCCAATTTCCCCCCGGTATTTAAACAACTAGGGCCAGCTCAATGAGCCAGAGGCTGGTTATGCTTGGAAGAGGGGACTCCACACAATTTTTTTTAACACTTTTAACTCTTTTAATTCTGTACGCAATGAAGCCCTGCACGGATCTCACTGATCCGGCCGGGCTTCATTGTGTTATGTTCTGCATAACACAATGATGGGGGATGGGGGTAGGGTGAGGTGGTTGGAAGGGGGATGGGGGTAGGGGGAGGCTGTGAAAAATACAGTGTTTTGCTATATGAGCGTCCAAGTCCCCTAACAGCATAAAGGGGAGGGGGAAAGGGGAGGGGGAAGGGGGGAGGTGGGGATTAACCAGCGGAGGTCAGAGACGCTGTTGAAAATATTAATTGTCTGTCGGGACCCAAAAAAAGAAACCGATAAAGCAATAAATAAAAGTAGTGTGAACAGACAAAAACGAACGTGTTAAAGCAATGGTCCATTGACGTTTGGTTAATGTGAGCTATTAAATTAAAATGGGCTTAAAGCTTAATATCTCCAGTTCTGAGGGTCCAATCAGCTCAGAATTAGGGTGGAATGGAAGGGGAGACAATTAGCTACTGTGTGAGTCGCTCTTGCAGCTTTACCCTGATTTATGTGAAACCTGTGTGCACCCTTCCATTGAATGTTTTACAATGGATTACACAGAAAAAAAAATGAATAAAGTGAATGTCAGGGAAAAAAATAGATTGGCACTTTGGGAATCGATCCTGGTACCCTCAGCGTGGGAGGCGGGAGCCTTCACCGCTAGCTCATGTCGCTGCATGGAAGTTATACAAGTTCATGTGTAAAAGTAATGCAAGCAGCGATTCCTTCCCACTGGTGTTCGTTTATGCCATTATGGGACTCGGACGCTCATTTAGTGCACTGTACATACTTTTAAGTCAATGAGATACATTATTCCTTTCAAACATTAGTTGCGTCTGCATACACAAGTGTTTTAACACGTTCATTTGCGTTTGTATAAATTATTCACAAAGTGATTTGGCATTCAGAAACTTAGGAGCTTTAATCTCTCCCCATTATACTTAATACTACAGGATTTGGATGCTCACATATCCCTAACATCAATAGACCATACTGTACCTGTAACACATTCCTTTGCATCTGTATATGTTGTACTATTTGCATCTGTGCTGTATATACTGTTATATATATGACATACTGTAGCATATTATAGCGTAATGAGACGCACCAGTAAAGTAGTTCTTGCGCTGTAGTTCAGTATTGTATTTTAATGGAGACCACAAGCATGTGCAATGGTGATTTTAAGAAGCGACATCTGGTGGATGATCTTAGGTATTACACTCAAAGGTAACGCCAAACGCTCTGTGCGCCTCCCTTCGACTAGGCGCGCCTCCTTGCACCCAGGCACACCGCGTATGCCCAATCACGACTAATGCCCCAGTCAGCCAAGATAACGAAGGACCCATCTGAATACTTATACCTCACTCCTGGCCTAAGGGGTATAGGCTGATATGACTAGTTCTTTCACTAACTCTACTAGGGTACAAACATTTCTTAAATTTGTTTTGTGGAATGTAGAGGGGTCGATTTCCTCTATCAAGATGCGTAAGGTACTAAACCATCTCAAACGTTTAAGACCTGATGTGGCGTTTTTCCAGGAGACCCACTGGGACACCAAAGATCCTAATGTCCTGAGAGACAATTGGCTGGGTGATTTCAAAGCCTCCTGGTTTACAGCTAAACGTAGAGGTGTACTTATTTTATTTAGTAAACATTTGCATTTCACTATACTTGGATAGACACGATGGGTCCTTTTCTATCTATTTAGATATGCTATGCGGTACCTTGTATACCTTAGCTACTATATATGCCCCTACTACTCCAAATGACCACTTTTTTACGAATTTATTTGTAAAACTACAGGGCTTGGTTGAGGGGCCACTATCTTGAGAGGGGATTCAATAATGTACTTTCATTGGGATTGGACAGGTCCACTTCTATTGGTGGGGATAGACGTACATGTGTGTCTTCCTTACAGTTATTACTTGACTACTTGCAGCTCTATGATCCCTGGAGGTGCCAACACCCAACTTCACGCGAATAGACCTTTTATTCCCATCCTCATCATACATATTCACAGATAGATTTTTGGTTGTTATCCCTTTCTTTGTATCAGCGAGTAGTGGACTCGGGAATTGCACTCATAGACATTTCTGACCATGCCCCTATGTGGTTCACTTTACTGTTAGAGACCCCCTTCCTGACCTCCTATAATTGGAGATTCCCTGGCTACCTTCATAAATCAACTGACTTTCGTAATCACTTTGAGTGAGTTTTCTAAACTATGTGGATGACAATGTAGAACATTTAGATGATATTAATTTGTTTTAGACAGCATCTAAACCAGTGGCCTGTGGCCAGAATATTGAATATGTGTCCAGGAAGAGCAGATTATTGCCCTCAAAATTGGATTAAATAAGCCGTGTTTAGCAGCTGCTTATGATACACTATTACTTAACAAATTCCCGGACATTCGACAATCTTACCTTGCTGCAAAGCATGCGTATGATGCCCTTTGTACTGAGCGTGCTCAATACTCGCATAATGCTCAGCGTAATAGATATTTTTGTGCTTTTAATTAACCTGGTAGATTATTGTCCAGTCTGGTATGAACGTATAATTCACCCTCTTATATCCTACAGCTCAATTCAGGTCCCGGTACACTTGTTACTGAGGCATCACGTATATCTGAACAATTTCTATGTTACTATCAGGAGCTTTATGCGGCTCCTCCTGATTCCCCTGTGTTAGGCATGCAATTTATAACCGCTGCAAATCTTCCCACTTTGACTGACGCGGAAAGAGACTCTCTTGTCGAACCTGTGACGGAGCTTGAACGCCAATCCTTGATTAAATCACTCCCCAAAGGCAAATCTCCTGGCCCTGATGGCTTTAGGGCTGAAAACTATCAAATCCTCTCATCTCACTTAATGCCCCATCACTTTACTCTACTCAACTCCTTAATGACAGGTCACCCTCCTCCGCGAGGCTTCAATGAAGCCAGGATAGTAGTTAAGCCGGGGAAAGATCCCATGTTAGTCCAATACTATAGGCTGATCTCCCTTTTGAATCAAGACCTGAAATTGTTTACTAAATTGATTGCCATTCGTCTCCAATCTGTATTGCCCAGGATATTACACCCTGCTCAGACTGGGTTTGTGCAGGGCTGAACGTCCGTGCACAATGTGCGTACACTGCTTGTGGCCATGATAAGTAATCGACATTCTGGTAATAAGAAGGCTATTGTTGTAAGTTGCAATGCTGATAAGGCGTTTGATCGCGTTTCCTGGTCACATACAGTATTTTGCGTGTCTTACACGCTCAACAGTTTCGTCCACAGTTCATTGGTATATTTAGTTTGCGATATGCTCATCCGACCGCTCATTTAACTATTAATGGTGTTAATTCCCTTTCCTTCACACTACAAAGAGGCACACGGCTGGGATGCCCCCTTTCTCCATTGCTCTTTAACCTTGCCCTGGATCCTCTGATCCGCACTTTCCTTAGAGATGTGACTTGGAGAGGCATCTTTGTTGGAAATTATGAGATTAAGGTGTCGGCTTTTGCCGATGATCTCCTTCTATATTTTAGTGATCCACAAACAGCCTTTCCTTCGTTATTGCAAACACTCAAATTATTTCATGATATTTCAGGGTTTCTAATTAACTTTGTAAAAACTGAAGCCCTGGCCTTGTATGGTGATGCGAAATTGGGTTGGGGGTCTAGGTTTTCTTTTCGTTAGGCTCAGGACTTTATTACTTATCTGGGTTTGCATATACTATGTAAACTGGATGATATGTACTTGGTTAATATGGCCTTTTTTATTGGACAAATGTTGACTGATTTTGAAAAATGGAAGCATCTTCCACTCTCATATTTGGGACGTTGTCATTTATATAAGATGATCTCCTTTCCTCGTTTGTTGTATCCGGTCCAGATGCTTCCTTTTACCTTTTTCGAAGAGTGATTAAAAAATTATTGATACTGCTTTTTCTAAATTTATTTGGGCCGGATAACGACCCAGACTTTCCTTGTTCAAACTTCAGCAGTCATTGTCCCTGGGTGGGATTAATTTACCCTGTTTTACAGGATTACGCCTTGTCGGCGTATTATAGGTTTGCTCTGGACTGGATAGGGGGAAGTAACACTTATGTTGACACTTCCCTAGATCAAGCATCTAGCCCTGACTGTAATTTAGTAACTTTATTACTAGTGATGAGCGGGTTCAGGTCCTCGAGATCCGAACCCCCCCGAACTTCACCCATTTTACACGGTTCCGAGGCAGACTCGAGTCTTCCCGCCTTGCTCGGTTAAACCGAGCGCGCCTGAATGTCATCATCCCGCTGTCGGATTCTCGTGAGATTCGTATTTTATATAAGGAGCTGCGCGTCGCCGCCAGTTTCACTTGTGCTTTGGAGATGATAACGAGAGGACGTGGCTGCGTTCTCTCAGTTTCTGTGTTCAGTGTGCTGCAAATATCTGCTCAGTGTGCTGCAAATATCTGTGCTCAATGTGCTTGCAAATATCTGTGCTCAGTGTGCTGAAAATATCTACGTTCTCTGCCTGAAAAACGCTCCATATCTGTGCTGCATTGTAGTATATACAGTAGGAGGACAGTGCAGAATGTTGCTGTGACCACCAGTATATATATAGTAGTATGGTACAGTAGTCCACTGCTCTACCTCTTTGTCGTCAAGTATACTATGCATCCATACCTGTGCTGCATTTTAGTTGTACGCAGTATATAGTAGGAGGGGACAGTGCAGAATGTTGCTGTGACCACCAGTATATATATAGCAGTACGGTACAGTAGTCCACTGCTCTACCTCTGTGTCGTCAAGTATACTATGCATCCATACCTGTGCTGCATTTTAGTTGTGCGCAGTATATAGTAGGAGGGGACAGTGCAGAATGTTGCTGTGACCACCAGTATATATATAGCAGTACGGTACAGTAGTCCACTGCTCTACCTCTGTGTCGTTAAGTATACTATGCATCCATACCTGTGCTGCATTTTAGTTGTGCATAGTATATAGTAGGAGGGGACAGTGCAGAATGTTGCTGTGACCACCAGTATATATATAGCAGTACTGTACAGTAGTCCACTGCTCTACCTCTGTGTCGTCAAGTATACTATGCATCCATACCCGTGCTGCATTTTAGTTATGCGCAGTATATTGTAGGAGGAGACAGTGCAGAATGTTGCTGTGACCACCAGTATATATATAGCAGTACGGTACAGTAGTCCACTGCTCTACGTCTGTGTCGTCAAGTATACTATGCATCCATACCTGTGCTGCATTTTAGTTGTGCGCAGTATATAGTAGGAGGGGACAGTGCAGAATGTTGCTGTGACCACCAGTATATATATAGCAGTGCGGTACAGTAGTCCACTGCTCTACCTCTGTGTCGTCAAGTATACTATGCATCCATACCTGTGCTGCATTTTAGTTGTGCGCAGTATATAGTAGGAGGGGACAGTGCAGAATGTTGCTGTGACCACCAGTATATATATATAGCAGTACGGTACAGTAGTCCACTGCTCTACCTCTGTGTCGTTAAGTATACTATGCATCCATATCTGTGCTGCATTTTAGTTATGCGCAGTATATAGTAGGAGAGGACAGTGCAGAATGTTGCTGTGAACACCAGTATATATATAGCAGTACGGTACAGTATTCCACTGTTCTACCTCTGTGTCGTCAAGTATACTATGCATCCATACCTGTGCTGCATTTTAGTTGTGCGCAGTATATAGTAGGAGGGGACAGTGCAGAATGTTGCTGTGACCACCAGTATATATATAGCAGTACGGTACAGTAGTCCACTGCTCTACCTCTGTGTCGTCAAGTATACTATGCATCCATACCTGTGCTGCATTTTAGTTGTGCGCAGTATATAGTAGGAGGGGACAGTGCAGAATGTTGCTGTGACCACCAGTATATATATAGCAGTGCGGTACAGTAGTCCACTGCTCTACCTCTGTGTCGTCAAGTATACTATGCATCCATACCTGTGCTGCATTTTAGTTATGCGCAGTATATAGTAGGAGAGGACAGTGCAGAATGTTGCTGTAAACACCAGTATATATATAGCCGTACGGTACAGTAGTCCACCGCTCTACCTCTGTGTCGTCAAGTATACTATGCATCCATACCTGTGCTGCATTTTAGTTGTGCGCAGTATATAGTAGGAGGGGACAGTGCAGAATGTTGCTGTGACCACCAGTATATATATATAGCAGTACGGTACAGTAGTCCACTGCTCTACCTCTGTGTCGTTAAGTATACTATGCATCCATATCTGTGCTGCATTTTAGTTATGCGCAGTATATAGTAGGAGAGGACAGTGCAGAATGTTGCTGTGAACACCAGTATATATATAGCAGTACGGTACAGTAGTCCACTGCTCTACCTTTGTGTCGTCAAGTATACTATGCATCCATACCTGTGCTGCATTTTAGTTGTGCGCAGTATATAGTAGGAGGGGACAGTGCAGAATGTTGCTGTGACCACCAGTATATATATAGCAGTGCGGTACAGTAGTCCACTGCTCTACCTCTGTGTCGTCAAGTATACTATGCATCCATACCTGTGCTGCATTTTAGTTATGCGCAGTATATAGTAGGAGAGGACAGTGCAGAATGTTGCTGTAAACACCAGTATATATATAGCCGTACGGTACAGTAGTCCACTGCTCTACCTCTGTGTCGTCAAGTATACTATGCATCCATACCTGAGCTGCATTTTAGTTTTGCGCAGTATATAGTAGGAGGGGACAGTGCAGAATGTTGCTGTGACCACCAGTATATATATATATAGCAGTACGGTACAGTAGTCCACTGCTCTACCTCTGTGTCGTTAAGTATACTATGCATCCATATCTGTGCTGCATTTTAGTTATGCGCAGTATATAGTAGGAGAGGACAGTGCAGAATGTTGCTGTGAACACCAGTATATATATAGCAGTACGGTACAGTAGTCCACTGCTCTACCTCTGTGTCGTCAAGTATACTATGCATCCATACCTGTGCTGCATTTTAGTTGTGCGCAGTATATAGTAGGAGGGGACAGTGCAGAATGTTGCTGTGACCACCAGTATATATATAGCAGTGCTGTACAGTAGTCCACTGCTCTACCTCTGTGTCGTCAAGTATACTATGCATCCATACCTGTGCTGCATTTTATTTATGCGCAGTATATTGTAGGAGGAGACAGTGCAGAATGTTGCTGTGACCACCAGTATATATATAGCAGTACGGTACAGTAGTCCACTGCTCTACCTCTGTGTCGTCAAGTATACTATGCATCCATATCTGTGCTGCATTTTAGTTGTGTGCAGTATATAGTAGGAGGGGACAGTGCAGAATGTTGCTGTGACCACCAGTATATATATAGCAGTGCGGTACAGTAGTCTACTGCTCTACCTCTGTGTCGTCAAGTATACTATGCATCCATACCTGTGCTGCATTTTAGTTATGCGCAGTATATAGTAGGAGAGGACAGTGCAGAATGTTGCTGTGAACACCAGTATATATATAGCAGTACGGTACAGTAGTCCACTGCTCTACCTCTGTGTCGTCAAGTATACTATGCATCCATACCTGTGCTGCATTTTAGTTGTGCGCAGTATATAGTTGGAGGGGACAGTGCAGAATGTTGCTGTGACCACCAGTATATATATAGCAGTACGGCACAGTAGTCCATTGCTCTACCTCTGTGTCGTCAAGTATACTACAAAAGTTCAGTAAAATGACCCAAAAATCAAAATTAAAAGCGTCTGATGAGAAGCGTAAACTTGCCAATATGCCATTTACGACACGGAGTGGCAAGTAACGGCTGAGGCCCTGGCCTATGTTCATGGCTAGTGGTTCAGATTCACATGAGGATGGAAGCACTGATCCTCTCGCTAGAAAACTGCAGTGCCACTCCTAGATGGGCCAGGTGTTTGTGTCGGCCACTTGGGTCGCTTAGCTTAGTCACACAGCTACCTCATTGCACCTCTTTTTTTCTTTGCATCATGTGCTGTTTGGGGACTATTTTTTAAATCTGCCATCCTGTCTGACACTGCAGTGCCACTCCTAGATGGGCCAGGTGTTTGTGTCGGCCACTTGGGTCGCTTAGCTTAGTCACACAGCTACCTCATTGCACCTCTTTTTTTCTTTGCATCATGTGCTGTTTGGGGATTATTTTTTATATCTGCCATCCTGTCTGACACTGCAGTGCCACTCCTAGATGGGCCAGGTGTTTGTGTCGGCCACTTGGGTCGCTTAGCTTAGCCATCCAGCGACCTTGGTGCACCTCTTTTTTTCTTTGCATCATGTGCTGTTTGGGGACTATTTTTTTTAAATCTGCCATCCTGTCTGACACTGCAGTGCCACTCCTAGATGGGCCAGGTGTTTGTGTCGGCCACTTGGGTCGCTTAGCTTAGCCATCCAGCGACCTCGGTGCAAATTTTAGGACTAAAAATAATATTGTGAGGTGTTCAGAATAGACTGGAAATGATTGGAAATGGTTATTGAGGTTAATAATACTATGGGATCAAAATGACCCCCAAATTCTATGATTTAAGCTGTTTTTGAGGGGTTTTTTTAAAAAATACACCCGAATCCAAAACACACCCGAATCCCACAAAAAAATTTCAGGGAGGTTTTGTCAAAACGCGTCCGAATCCAAAACACGGCCGTGGAACCGAATCCAAAACCAAAACACAAAACCCGAAAAATTTCCGGTGCACATCACTATTTATTACATAGATCCCCTACTTCTCTTCCCTTCACGATAAGGATTAACCCCCTGCTTAATACTCCTTGCTTTGCTTGACGCTTATTGAGGAAAAGTCATGCTCTTTCTTCTTCCCAAACATTGTTTCTCCCGCTACTCAATAACTACGGTTTTTGACATGGTGAGTCGGATCGCGTGATTAAGTCTTGACACCTCCAGGGATTAAGATTGTTGTATCAATTTTTGGATAAGAACTGTTCTTCCATAATCTCCTTATCCCTACTTAAAGAACGTTTCCCTGGCTTACACTTTCCATTGTCTGTATATTTTCAAATCTGTAGTTACATCACTAAATTATTATCCCAACTGACTATTGCTGATAAGTCCAACGTGTTGGACTCTATAGTACGGAATAGACCTGGCTCCCCATCTCCCACCTCTCTTATTTATAGTCACACCAGGAGAACTTTAGATATTTCTAACATTACTACGGGCATGGCCAAATGGTCAGTCACATTTCTGGATATCCCTTTGAAAACTATTATTGCATCCTGCAACACACTGAATAAACAGTTGTTTTCTGCTTCTTATGCAGAGATGAATTACAAATTGCTTCACAGGGTGTATTACACCACTAGACTTTGTTTTTTGACCGGTGCTTCAGATAATTCCAACTGCTTTAAGTGCTCTGAGCCAGAGGCGGATATAATTCACTGTATGTGGTCGTGTAATTTGGTACAGACTTTTTGGAATAATGTGCAATCATTTATTAATGACGAATTACACATTTCTTTTACGGTTCATAAAGCCTGGGCTTTATGGAATCATTATTCTTCTTCTGCTTCTTTCCCTATCTCAAAGGGTAACCGTCTATTACTAGCAAGGGTGGCCGCTGTATCGAAAAAAACTATACTATCGCAATGGATTACGTCTGACCCTGTCTCCTTCTCCCTTATGACTCCTTGCCTTCTATATTTATACCAGATGGATTGGTCTGAGTGTTTCCTAGATGTGGAATCCAAAGCCCAACATCTTTTTGACATCTGGCTACCATACCTACTCACCTTACCATCTTCGACCAAGGAGTCAGTACGGAAAGCTGTTAAATTGACCACCTGGTATAATTTAGAAGTCCTGGACAAGGGCACACCTCCTTTTTAGCTACTTCTAAATTCCAATTAGTTTATTCACTGTACTTGACTTATGTATACAGGTATGTACTGCTTTATGGCTCTGTATTGACATACCTCTTGATTTTCATACTTCTCCTTCACCCACGGAATGTTATTTTATTGATTGTACCATATTTTTCCCACTACCTGCACATTATACTGTACCAATTTGGAATGTACCTGTGGTGCCTGTAAGTATTATATGTTTGTCTTTTTGAATAAAAACTTTTTAAAAACAAACTAAAAAACAAATACATTTTAACATACAGCAGGGGTGGCCAGTCGATCGCAATCCGCCGCCCAGCCACCGAAAGCCGCGCCTCTCCTGCCTCCTCAGTGACGGCGGAGTGTATAGCTCAAATCAGGTGCCGGTTCGTTAGCCAATGAGAGCTCGTGGACCGGCGCCTGATTTGAGCTATACACGCTGCCGTCACCGCCGGAGATTAGACTGAGAAGCAGGGCGGCAGACAGGAGAAGCGCGCGCTGCGCTCTCCACTCCGGTGAGCTCTACTATGGGGGCATATCTGGCATTGTGGGCACATGGTACTGTGAGGGCATATCTGGCACTGTGGGCACATGGCACTGTGAGGGCATATCTGGCACTGTGGGCGCATGGCACTGTGAGGGCATATCTGGCACTGTGGGCGCATGGCACTGTGGGGGCATATCTGGCACTGTGGGGGCATATCTGGCACTGTGGGCACATGGCACTGTGGGGGCATATCTGTAATCTGGCGCTGTGGGGGCATATCTGGCACCGTGGGCACATGGCACTGTGAGGGCATATCTGGCACTGTGGGGGCATATCTGTAATCTGGCACTGTGGGGGCATATCTGGCACTGTGGGCACATGGCACTGTGGGGGCATATCTGTATCTGGCACTGTGGGGGCATATCTGGCACTGTGGGCACATGGCACTGTGGGGGCATGTGTATCTGGCACTGTGGGGGCATATGTGTTTGAGAATTTTACCTGTGGGGGCCAATGTGTTATTTCGTGTGAGGCAGTCATTACACTCTGTGCAGCAAGGCTACGTCCCTTTTTTTGTTATACCACGCCCACTTTTTGTTATACCACGCCCCTTTTTGTGCGCGCCTGCGGCGCGCGCTATTATTCCTCCTAGGTAGATTACAAAAGCTTTTTAGCTTTCAAAGTAGATCGCCAACTCCAAAAGTCTGGCCGCCCCTGACATACAGTATAACCAATTTCTAGAGTATTATTCTGCAAATTAATTTAAGACTATTAAACCACCACAAATAACATAAATTACAAAAATGAACAAATTGTTTCTTTATTTTGCAGAGATTGTGATTGAAATCCCCAATAAAGCTCAACTTTTCAGAATATGGTTCACAGCAGATGCAGGGACTTCAATGTTTAAATATCCAGGACAAACTAATATAATATTTAATGCTATACTTAAGTAAAAAAAATTCTGGTAAAAAATTTCCACAATATGCTTATATCGTGCCATTACTTAATTCTGCAATCTTTTTTTATTATCTCACATACTGTATATCTTTCCACTTATAGCTATTTTATTTATAAGTATTTTGTAACGATCATATCTATTTTTACTATTACTATCAAATTAATTGCTTTTCCTGTCATTATGTGTCATTAACCCTTCCCAGTGGTTTTGCAAGTTGCTTTCTATCATACAAGCACGTCGATTCCAACAAATAAAATCAAAGAGGTTCAGCAAATTACTATGATTCAATGCCTAAATCAACAGTTAAAACAGTATATTACACATTTTAGTTGTTACTTTCATTTCAAATATTCCTCCAATGAAAACATGGTATATTAATCTACTGTATCTGGCATGCTGTTACATATTTTAGAAAGACATGTCAAGACTAATTTTTCATGTAAAGGCAACATGTGACAAGAGGTGAAGTTTTAATAAATTCTATTTACTGTACAGTATATAGTAAAACTCATTCACCAGGTCGCTAGCTAGTGTGGCCCCAATGTATTCTAACTCTCCAGCCCCGTCCCTCAATGTTCTTAAATGCATCATGCCCTTCTGTGTCTCTTTAACTTCATGGGGGGCATGTGGGGGGGTTTCAAATTGCGGACGGGATGCCAGCTCCATTGTTGATAGATGTCTTGTCTTACCAACCCGTTTTTATTCCCGCAACATACCTATCTGTCTCTCTCATCTCTGTACCTCCTTTCAGCTATCTCCCTATCTGTCACTCTTCTTCATGTCTATCCCCTTCTTCTCTCTCTTTCATCCCTGTCCCCCTCACCCCTTTCACTTCCACACCCTCCCCCCTTCTGTTCCCTTCTTCCCACCATCTTTCTCATGTCTGTACCCTCCCTACATTGCGGGGGATTGTGTGAGGGTGGTGAGTGGGGGACTGTGAGTGGTGGCCTTTCTCACGCTCTCTAATGTGCAACTGTAAGATGGACATCAATCCTGTTATACAGATATGCTCATCCTGATCTTACCCATTATCACCTGCCGCATGTATATGCATCATGGCAATGATTATATGTAGCCTGCCGTGACTAGCAGGGTGTATGCTTCATGCCTCCCTATGGAACGTTCGTGGGCTGCGCTACTCTCGGCAAACGAGTTGTATTCACTGCAACTTCTTTGTGATATCAGACTGGAAATATATGTATTTATAAATGTTATACAGTATATTTATTGTGGTAGAGTGAGGTTAGGTAGTGATGGTGAGCAACAGGTTCTGCGTGGATCCACCCACACTAGGAAGAAAGGGCAGGTGTGACCACACCTAAAGGCTGTCCTGTTGAGACAGAGTCAAGGTGGGTCTGGAGCAGACACATTCCAAGTGAGATTGTGAGAGCCAGTCAGAACTCATTGTGCAAGGAAGCCGTTGAGGTCCAGGAGGCTAGTCCAGACCTGCATGTGGCATGGTGGGCATCCAAACTCTGGGACTAAGCTATAGGTTAGTGGAAAAGAGTGTGAGTAGGCCAAGGGGTGCTTTTTCCAAAGCCTGCGGGTTACCTGCAAGGATGCAGGCCAGACTGTGAGACTGTATATGTGAGCAGTGCCGTAACTAGCAATGTGCAAAGTGTGCCTTGCACACAGCACACTTTGCCTGGGGGCGCAACCAGCCACTGCAGTGATCCGAAATTACCTTTCTGCTACATCTACCTCCTGACTCCAGCAGTCACGTGCACATTGCCGTAACTAGACATTTTAGCGCTGTGTGCAAGAAACGGCATCGGCGCCCCCCCTCTAATGTAAACTGGGCAGGGCACGACGTAGGCGCGCACATTTTTTATAGGGGCATGGCTTCATAGGGAAGGGGTGTCGCCACAAAATAATACCAGTTCATATTACGGTGCACAGTAGTCTTCATTATTCAAATCACGCCGCACAGTAGCGCCACTACACCAAGTAGAGCCCTTTTTACACATTGCAGCAGACAGCGCCCCCCTTTTTACACATTACAGCAGACAGCGTCCCCTTTTTACACATTATGGCAGAAAGCGTCCCTTTTTTTACACATTACGGCAGACAGCGTCCCCCTTTTTACACATTATGGCAGACAGCGTCCTCTTTTTACACATTACGGCAGACAGCGTCCCCTTTTTACACATTATGGCAGATAGCGTTCCTCTTTTTACACATTACGGCAGGCAGCATCCCCCTTTTTACATATTACGGCAGCCAGTCCCCTTTTTTACACATTACAGCAGACAGCGTCCCTCTTTATACACAATACAGCAGACAGCGTCCCCCTTTTTACACATTACGGCAGACAGCGTCCCCCTTTTTACACATTACGACAGACAGCGTCCCCCTTCTTACAAATTACGGCAGACAGCGTCCCCTTTTTACACATTACGGTAGACAGCGTCCCCCTTTTTACACATTACGGCAGACAGGGTCCCCGTTTTTACACATTACGGCAGGCAGCGTCCCCCTTTTTACACATTACGGCAGCCAGTCCCCCTTTTTACACATTACGGCAGACAGCGTCCCCCTTTTTACATATTACGGCAGCCAGTCCCCCTTTTTATAGAACACTGCCACCCATTTATCATCACACCCATAACCGCTGGCCTTATCCCCTATAACCCCTGCCCCCCCACATACATCCCATATTCTTCTAACCCCTCAAACCCTTTAGTCCACCTGTCCCCCCCCACATACACAGCCACGCACCTGTTTGGAGACCACCTCCAGTTTGGGCCGGAGCTCCCTCAGCAGCTGTGTGGCCCCCTCCAGCCTGGAGGCTTCAGGTAGCCCTTATGCAACACGGTTATCTCCACACAGAAGGAGCTGGGCAGGACGTGGATGACGTAGCCATGGAGGGGAGCACAGTGGAGCTGGGGCTGAGAGAGCCGCGGAGCAGGGAGCAGAGATGCTCCCAGCCAAAGGTACGGCTGCTCACAGCGCTCTTCTTCCTCCTGCATGTGTGAGGTGCCAAAGATGCTGGCAGAGGCGCGCCGTGCGCCGCGGCTCACTCCATGAGGCGGCGGAGGCAGCGTGTTGGGGGGAAGCCTCCTGCAGCTGCACTTTGAGCTTGGGGAGGTGGGAGGCGGCGCTGTCTAATATAGATTGCTGCTGGTTGCGCCCCAGGTCATCCTGTGCTGCATACCTAGTTACGGCTCTGCATAAGGGATACCACACACCACTGTCTGGGTACATAAGGGATACCATACACCACTGCCTGGGTACATAAGAGATCCCACACACCACTGTCTGGGTACAATTGTAGGTTTAGAGAGCAAGGGCAGGAAGTAGCAAGCCTTGGAGAGAAATAAAGTGGAGAAATTGACCATAGCAGCCAATCACCTTCCAACTGTCATTTAAAAACTGCTCTAGATAAACGAGTTATGCTGGATACACACCTGGCCGATCTGATGTAACAATTGGCAAGGTGTATGCACAAACAACCTTGTGAATACACACTTACCAGTCCAGGGCTGCCATCAAGGGGGTGCCCTGTGTACGGCCACTCTGACAGAGTGGAGGGCCCGGGCTGTACACACAGTCACCCGTGGATATACTCGGCGGCATCTGCTCCCCGTCCCTCCCCCCTCCTTCACTCACCGCCGCTCCGTCCTGCTGATGTGAGGGGAGGAGAGCGCAGCCCTGCGCCTCTCCTGCCCCTCTGTGTCTTCAATTCAGCGCAGCCCGTGAGCCAATCAGAGCTCGCGGGCCGCAACCTTTGATTGGCTCATGGATCGGCGCTGAATTGAACGGGGACACCCGCACCCACCGGAGACTGAGGGGAAGGAGAGGCGCAGGCTGCGCTCTCCTCCCCTCACACACACAAACAGGTGAGCAGCAGGGGAGGGCTTCCTGTATATCTGGCACTGGGGGCATATCTGGCACTGGGGGGGCATGTATACCTGGCAATTGGGGCATATCTGGCACTGGGGGGGCATGTATACCTGGCAGTGGGAGCATATCTGGCACTGGGGGCATATCTGACACTGGGGGGGGGGCATGTATACCTGGCAGTGATAGCATATCTGTCACTGGGGGGACATGTGTACCTGGCACTGGGGGCATATCTGGCACTGTGGGGGCATTTGTGTATCTGGCACTGTGGGGGCATTTGTGTATCTGGCACTGTGGGGCAATGTGTATCTGGCACTGTGAGGCAATGTATATCTGGCACTCTGGAGGCATTTGTGTATCTGGCACAGTGAGGCAATGTGTATCTGGCACTGTGAGGCAATGTATATCTGGCACTCTGGGGGAATTTGTGTATCTGGCACAGTGAGGCAATGTGTATCTGGCACCGTGGGGCAATATATATCTGGCACTGTGGGGCAATGTATATCTGGCACTGTGGGGCAATGTGTATCTGGGGGTCATATGTGTATCTGCCCCTCCCCCCATATGTGTATCACGCCCCCATTTTCATTGGCCACACCCCATGTGGCATTTGGCCACACCCATTATTTGGGGCGCGCGCCTTCGGCGAGAGCACACAGTACCTGTAAAACAATTTTTCTACTTGCACAACTGGCCGCCGGTGACACTGACCGCCGCTGACCTGCTGCTAGTCAGTGGCAAATTTGAGAATTGAAGCCACCGCCAGTGGCGCTGGGTCCACGCTGACTTCCGCGGGCCGGGCCGTCCGAGCAGCAGCAGCACTGACTGAGTGTGAGAGACCGCCCTCCACCGCTGCTGCTGCTGGTAGGTTGTGATGCGGGGACTGCTTTACTAACGTGGTTATTACCGCCATGAGGGGGGGAGGGGGGGGGGGTCCTGCTTATTTTTTCAGTCCTGGGCCCCACAATTTCTGGTGGCAGCCCTGACCACGATGCAAATGCAACATGGCATGCTGCGCTCTTTTGCATTGCTGCTGGGTCCCGTAGAAGTACGCACACCGGCTCCAATATAAGTCTATTGCATAGCAGGAGCGTGTGATTGAACGTTCCCACTATGCCGTGCTGTCCTTGCTGCAGTGCGTATACATCGCAGCAAGGATATGAGGACACATCTCTATGTCTGGCAGCAGAGTCATTTCAAAATGCACAGCCAGTCTGTGATGTCATATTCAATGACTGCTGCTCAGTGGCGTAAGTTTGACCCAGTTGCCTGGAGGCAAGGAAAATATTCAATTAAGTAAGTGAACCCCCAGCCAGACTAAACTTTTACGGGAACTGAGGTAGATTCCGGAACAAACACACAAACACAAACATACACAGCACGCTATGAAGAGGAAGATGGCTCAGGTGTAGGCACAAATAACTCACAGGCTACAATTTAAAGAAAACCTTTCACTTTGAGGGAGTTCTACCTTCTGGCTACACAAGCCAAAATAAAAAAATACATCGAGGCAACATGTAAAACATGGGTGCTGCCCATCTGGAGAGACATCACTTTCTCTTTTTTTCCCCCGCCTGATGATGTTCTTCTTGGCTTGGTCTGCAGAGCGACCTTCGAGTGCCCTACCCAGTGGGATGTTCTTCCTGGGCAGGGTGAGGAGAGGGAGCCGATGTGGCTGGCTCTCTGCCACTGTGGGCAAGGGAGACAGCGATGTCCTGGAGCCATTGCCGAATGGAATTGGCAAGTTCATGGAAGGAGGAGGCGAGTTGATCTTGTCCCTGCCTGATCTCTGCCAGACCTTGGCAGAGTTGAGCTACACCTTGCTCTACACTGGTTCTGTGCTCAGTGAGCCGGACAGGTATCTGGCTTACCTCCCAGAGCATCCTGTCCTGTAAAGCATTCAGGCTCTCACCATACCTGGCTATTTCAGTCAGGATTTCCGGGATAGCAGAGGGTTGGGTGGGGGGGCCAGTTGGAATCTGGATGGGTGGGATTTGTGGTCCCACACTGCCAGACACACTAGGTCCCTCCACCTCAGCCTCAGCCACATAACCCTCCTGTGACTCTACCTGCTCACCCTCCTGTGCTGTGTTATGTGCAAAGCAAATAGAAGAATGAGTGGAAAAAGAGTAGATAAAAACAATATGAGACTTTTGTATCCAAAAAAATTGAAACAAAAAAAAATATGTGTGTAAACCTACCTGGCAAGTCATGTGCATGGAGTATTTCAGGTAGGTCCGTGTCCATATAAGACACCCCAACCCCCTCCTCGTAGCTCACACAGTCCATCGCTATCTCCTGGCAGCTGGTCCTCCCCCTGTTGCCCTCGAGGCATTCCACTCCGCAGACCTCTTGCCCTTCAGGCGGGATTTGAAGTCGGCCCAACTACATATGTGGTAAAAATAGGGGCAAGGTAGTGTTAAATTTTGAAAACCTGCTTTAATATATAGTACACATGCTATGCATTTGGTTGCTATAGGCAACATCACATCTAAGATACTTTTTACTAATACTTGGCACAGAAAATGGACTGGCAATATACACTTACCGTCTTCGAACTTCCTGCGAGGTGCGGACTATTGAGTCGACTTCATTAATAGAATTAGTGATGTTCCTCCAAATTCTGTCTTTGGTTGCAGCACCCATGTTTTTGGGTCCTCAATGTATTTTTTGCATGGCCTGTGTGACCAAAATCCGTAACTCCCTCTCAGTGAAGGCGGTCTTTTCTTTTTTTTGGAAGTAGCCTGTGAGCTATCATCCTGACCTTCATCACCATCTTCCTCTTCACTAGCTGCTTGTGTAGTTTGTGTTTGAGCTGCTAGTCCAGAATCACCCTCAGTTTCCCCACTAGCTATGTCTGGCAGGGGATTCACTCCTAACTCCTGGGTAGCAGAAGAAGGAGTTTGTATAGTACTGGGTCCTGCTATTTCAGAGTCATCATTGGCAAACTCAAGCATCTGCCTCCGCAGTGCTAAGCTTCTATGTGCTAAAGCTGCCATCTGCTTCTGCACCTCGTCCATCTCTGCTGCCGTCTGCTCACGAGTAGCCATGTTGCTGGTAGCATGTGTGTATGCACGAGTGTTCAGCTATTTATAGCTGCGTGCGTTTTCCGGTGCGGAATTCCGCGCAGGTGTATATTATGCTAATTGGTCCAGTAATTGCTGCACTGGCTATATGTACGCCCTGCAAGCAGCCTGTGTGTGGGTGTATGCAGAAAATTACTGAAGCACGGTGGACATTTCTAAGTGAGCACATTTCTGAGTGAGTTTTGAGAGTATTTTATATTGTTTCAGTACATTTTTTTAATGCAATATTCTCCTTCTCATGTATGTTGTGTAAGATTGTTGTATCCAATGGTTTTTATTATTTTAAAATGTTTTTATTTTATATATATGTGAAGACTAATATGTTTATGATTTGAAGCCATATTTGAATGATATGTGTGTGTGTGTTTGTGTGTGTTTGTGTGTGTGTGTGTCCGCGTGTGCGAATCACCGCCCATGAGAACTATACAAACTGTCCTGCACATCAATGTACACATATCAATAAAGTTTATTACAGATGACACCATACATTTCCAACCAATCACATGCAACCACAAGCTATAAATATAAGCCCATATATGGAAAACGCCATTGCCATGATGCGCGCAGCAGCATTCACACGCCGCGAGCTGCGCGTCCTGGTGGCAGTGATGGACCGCCGCGTAGGCCGCGCAGGGCCCTTTGTCCCAAATAGGGTAAAGCGCGAGGCCTACGCGGAGGTCTGCCGCTTATTGAGGACCAGCGTCCGCAGCAGGCGGACCATCATACAGTTAGAGAGGTGGTGGAGCGACCTCCGCAGGCGGACGCCGGACCTGTTGGCGGAACTCCGCCAACAAATCCGGGAATTACGTAGACGCAGTAAGTTTAATACATTACATAACACTGAGATTATTAGCAAAAACTTTGCATATTTTCACTAAGTGATAGTGTGAAAATTTGCACACTGACAATGAACTATTGTAGAATAAACATGACACAGTGTGTGTGGTTAGGGCAAGCAGTACTGACTGTGTAGCAAAGTGCTTCTGAAAAAGTGCATGTTGTTGTACAGAGTTGCTACACAGGCTGTCACCTGAACCCAATAACTTGCTCAGTGGTGTAATTTTAATAAGGTGGGAGGTTTTTAGAACTGGTGATGTTGCCTATAGCAATCAATCAGATTCAATCTATTACATTCTATAAGCAGCTTAATAAATGTTATGTATAATCTGATTGGTTGCTATGGCCAACATCACCAGTTTAAAAATTAGAAAAACCTATTAATGTTACCCCTGTGTCTTTAACATGGGACAGAACAGTGTAATTGAAAAATGGTGTTGTTAAAATTTGTCATGCTACAACCTAAATATTACATATGTCATTCTAGGACCACCACAACGGCAAGCTGCTGCTGGGAGCCCCGACCAGTCACCTTCTGAGCCCCCCTCCCCTTCTGATGCCCAATCCCCCTCTCCTTCCCAGTCCCCTTCTCATCCCCCCTCCCCTTCTGTTGCCCAATCCCCTTCTCTTTCCCAGTCCCCTTCTCAGCCTCCCACCCCTTCTGTTGCCCAATCCC
Organism: Pseudophryne corroboree; assembly: GCF_028390025.1. Taxonomy (NCBI): domain Eukaryota; kingdom Metazoa; phylum Chordata; class Amphibia; order Anura; family Myobatrachidae; genus Pseudophryne; species Pseudophryne corroboree. The sequence goes on along the minus strand of NC_086449.1, from coordinate 567,390,561 downwards.
CTTCTCCTTCCCAGTCCCCTTCTCAGCCCCCCATCCCCTCTCTTTCCCAGACCCCCTCTCTGTCCCCCTCCCCCTCTTTTGCCCAATCCCCTTCTCCTTCCCAGTCCCCTTCTCAGCCCCCCTCCCCCTCTCTTTTTCAGACCCCCTCTCTGGCCCCCTCCCCCTCTGTTGCCCAAACACCCTCTCCACCCCCCTCCCCCTCTCAATCAGACCCACCCTCTGAAAGCAGGTCCCCAATCCCTCCTCCTTCCCCAATCCCTCCTCCTTCCCCCATCCAGCCTCCTTCCCCCATCCAGCCTCCTTCCCCCATCCAGCCGCCTTCCCCACCCAGTGAATGGGCCGAAGAAGCCCATGCGGATATTCCGGGGAGTCCGCATGTGGCAGATGCGAGTAAGTGTTTTAAAATTTAAAATGTATTGGTTACCTACTTACACTTACAATTACAAAACATGCAGTGTTGTACTGTGGGCAATCTTGGCCCAAGGAAAAATGTTTGTGTTCTTCTTCATGGTCTAGAATCTAGATGTTGCGTTTACATTTATGTGAGTATCATTAGATGTACAGTGTCTATGTGTGCAATGTTTTGTCTGTCCACTCTAGGTCGACACTCATTAGGTCGACAGTGTTGCCAGGACAACAGGGTTTATATGTGCTAGGTTGTCAGTGAAACAGTTAGACCTGAGTGGAGTTTAGTATGTTGTTGGTCTTTTACACTTGTGCCTGGGTATTCATAATATTTGCACTTTCAACTCACATGCTTCACTTTGTTAGCCAGCCTAACGACACAATGATTTGTGCTGTGAAAGTTACACTCACAAAATGATTATTTGATTTTTCAAAACCTGTTTGACCTTATGTAGTAAGGCAGGCTTTCAGGGAGTGTGGCCATGCTAGGATATGTTGTCCTTCTGAAGATGTTGATATGCAGTGTGATGATGCAGGGCCAACCCAAAAAAAGATAAGTTGCCTTCACTCCAGATATGAATGAATGCCAACATGGTGTTACATTTACTAAGGTGGTAGTTCTCTTTAAGATGGGATGTTGCCCATAGCAACCAATAAGATTATACTTGTAATTTTTTTGACCCATTATACAAGATAATATGTAGAATTTGATTAGTTGCTATGGTCAACGTCCCATCTTAAATAGAACTCCCATAGTAGTAAATGTACCCCATGGTGTGGTACACTTTATAAAAAAAGAATAATTAAAAAAAAAACATTGCTGAGCAGGCTTGTGTGTTGTTCTGCTACTGATTTATCCTTAAAACAGCCATGATGTAGTCACTTTGCCATTAAAGCAGGCCTGTCCAAACTGCGGCCCTCCAGCTGTTGAGAAACTACACATCCCAGCATGCCGTGACACAGATTTTGCATTCTCTGACCCCAAAACTGTGTCAAGGCATGCTGGTATATGTAGTTTCACAACAGCTGGAGGGCCGCAGTTTGGACATGCCTGCATTAAAGTGTGCTTTGTGCCTTGCTTGTAAAATAGGTAATGTGAGTAAGTTAGTAATGTTTTCTTTGACTCTTCTTTTCAGATGCTGCAGTTGGAGATCCCACCAGTTTGCCTGCACTTTTACAACGCCTAAAAGGCAATTTAAGGGCAGTAATTGCTGATATTGAGGCAATTGAGAATTTTTTTTAAGTTTATAATTTTTATTTTGTTCACATTTTAATTTCAGAAAAACAAAACAAAAAAAAACAAAAATTGTTGAAGTTAAGTGGGTGTTGTGTTTATTTATGCTATAAAGGAACAGCACATTGGCGTGCAGAAATTGGTGACCTAAAATAGTTCACACATCTTACTTAAGAATAATTTCATAAAAATACACCAACAATTTTTTTTTTTTAAAAACGTTAGGAGGTTATGGATTATAAATACATGTAAACACATTTATTCACACACTACACATCTACACAATACTTCAAACATTTGCATTAGACCAGGCACATTTCCCATATCTATATTTGTAATTTTTCCAGATCAATGTTTATGGCCAATTATGCCTACAAAGTGTTCTTCTGGTATTCTTTGAAGACTTAATTGGTCAGGACCATTGTCATTCATTACACTAATTGGATTCGTAATTGAGGAGGGCTTGTGGACTTTAAACTGAAAGGTGTAATTTCACTTAATAGAAAAAAAAACCATTGTTGTGCGTTTTTCCGCAAAAGTGTGCACTTTTAAGAAGAATGTGTAAATCTACGAAAACTTAGTATTTTTACGTTGCGGTTTGTGTTAATGCGATGGTTTCGCATTGCTGCGATGTCATTTGGCGTACGCCCACTTTGTGTTATACTGCGGACGAATTAGCAAAAATACGTTGGAGGCGGATATTCGCTATTTTGCAACATGTTCGCAATTTTGCGCATACCTTGTGCGAACGAAAAAAATAGCGAACAACTCGGAATGAGGGCCATTGCTCTGACAATTAATTAGCACGTGTCATATCCAGGATTAGAACCCACAACCTATTACACTGGAAGCATGCACCTTACTGATGGAGATATTTGCTCTTGCACTTCAAGTGTGGGAATTCTAACTATGGGGGTCATTCCGAGTTGTTCGCTCGTTATTTTTTTCTCGCAACGGAGCGATTAGTCGCTAATGCGCATGCGCAATGTCCGCAGTGCGACTGCGCCAAGTAAATTTGCTATGCAGTTAGGTATTTTACTCACGGCATTACGAGGTTTTTTCTTCGTTCTGGTGATCGGAATGTGATTGACAGGAAGTGGGTGTTTCTGGGCGGAAACTGGACGTTTTATGGAAGTGTGTGAAAAAACGCTACCGTTTCTGGGAAAAACGTGGGAGTGGCTGGAGAAACGGAGGAGTGTCTGGGCGAACGCTGGGTGTGTTTGTGACGTCAAACCAGGAACAACAAGCACTGAACTGATCGCACTGGCAGAGTAAGTCTCGAGCTACTCAGAAACTGCACAGAGAAGTCTTTTCGCAATATTGCGAATCTTTCGTTCGCAATTTTACTATGCTAAGATTCACTCCCAGTAGGCGGCGGCTTAGCGTGTGCAAAGCTGCTAAAAGCAGCTTGCGAGCGAACAACTCGGAATGACCCCCCATATGAAGTTATGTGTAATTGTCAGAGAAATACCGTCATATAGTTAGAATTCTCATGCTTCCTTTATAGGAGCAAATAGCTTCATCAGTAAGGTGTCTGCTTCCAGTGTATCTATAATAAAGAGGGTGTGATTTGTAAGGTGCAGTGACTAGTGGGGAAGTCGGCTACGGAAGAGATACCGGCTGCTGTCAATTAACTTAATTGATTAATGTCGCTGAACACACGGAACAGGAGGAGAGGTGCCCCCCTTCAAAGCAGGAGCCCGGCAGCAGCTGACTCCGTTGCCTCCCAGAGTTCTGCCTCTGCTGCTGCTGCTGACCTACTGTATTGCGTGGTTGGCAGGTCGGTGTACATTTGCATTTGCTGGAGTAATCTATAGCACAAAATAGAGATTTTTTTCATTCTGTTCATATGTCCCTAAGTTGGTGGCTTATTCTACGGTCCCCGGCTTCTCTTACATTGCAGCGTGATAGGTTTGAGTACTGTTTTGTATTATTTCATGTGTACACAGGCGCCAGTGTACTTGCGATACTGTATATCATTTGTCAATAATCAATATAATGAACAATATATTGTATAGTGGGCCTAAAGCTGGGCACACAATTAACGAAGTGTTCCAAGCACTAAATTGCGGGCTATGGGATCCGGCAAGCGACAAATGCATGCACACATGCTGATGCCAGGTCTGACTGAGGGGTGCCACGTGACATGTTGCATTCTGCAGCATGTTATCGCTAGTGATTTCCCCCGTTTGCCCTGCTCCAGGGCCAATGGAGGATGTCGCTAGCGACCCATCAGAGCGCACATATCATGGGTATACACTAGATAATGTACCCAATATGTCGCTCCGATCAGCAAGGTCGGGTGACTATCGTCTAGTGTGTACCCAGCTTCATTCATGTTTGTACACAATGGCCGATGTTCACCGAACAAAGCTATTATTGACAAACTGCGCATGTGCCAAGGTGCCGCTGTGATCCCGTTCACACTGACAACTTTGTCGCAGAGTGATTAACAGGAAGTGGCCGTTTGGAGGTGATAAAGGGGAGTTTATGTGAAGTGGTTGGGAAAACACAGGCGTGTCATACTGTAGCTGTTTTCAGAACATTTATCTTCTGCATGATCGTATGTGCAAATACATGGCATCTGAGTCGCTACTGCTGTGTCCAGTATGCATAGCCATAGGCCAACCCTTAGCCCCGATGTTCCTCATTTTTGCGTATAGGCTGCGAATGTGTACACAGTTGTGAATGAGTTTGCAATGGCCTTAGTGGGTGGCTCTTTTCATTCAGTGGGTGGCAGCTTCACTTGCTAACATTAGCCTTTCAGTATCCTAGAGAATTACAATTGCAATTGTATTTGCGTACAAACATGAATTAGGCCCAGTGTGTACCCAGTATTAAATGCTGATTGGTTACATAATAACTTCTCCACTTTTTCTCTCTGTACGGCTTTATATATCCCCCCTCAAAGCATCATCATTATAAAGAAATAACTCAATAAGTTATGTAACTGTAGCAGAGGCGGAACTACCGGCAGTGCAAGCAGTGCGTTGCACTGGGGCCCGCCTCTGTCCAGGGGCCCAAGCATGTAATGAGTCAAACTGACTCATTACATGCCGCTGTACGCTGCGGGCAACCGCTGCCCGCAGCGCACAGCCGCCCGGAGAGGAGAGGAGCAGCGGCACGGACGGGGGAAGGAGGAGGAGGGAGGTGAAGGAGGGAGCTGCAGCAGCGCTTTGTTACTGGTGGAGGTGCTGCTGCTGCTGCCCCTCTGCTTCACTATAGGCTGTCTTCCGAGAACAGCCTATAGTGAAGCAGAGGGGCAGCAGCAGCAGCGCCTCCACCAGTAACAAAGCGCTGCTGCGGCTCCCTCCTTCACCTCCGTCCTCCTCCTTCTCTCCAGCCCGGGAATCATCTGACGCTGCACCGAGGAGCCTGAGCCAGCGGAGAGGGTAAGTATAATTCTTCTTTCTTTCTTTCTTTCTTTCTTTCTTTCTTTCTTTCTTTCTTTCTTTCTTTCTTTCTTTCTTTCTTTCTTTCTTTCTTTCTTTCTTTCTCTTTCTTTCTTTGTAGGGACTGCCTGCCGCTATGTGTAAAAATGGGGGACTGCCTGCCGCTATGTGTAAAAATGGGGGACTGCCTGCCGCTATGTGTAAAAATGGGGGACTGCCTGCCGCTATGTGTAAAAATGGGGGACTGCCTGCCACTATGTGTAAAAAGGGGGAATCTGCCTGCCGCAATGTGTAAAACTGGGGAATCTGCCTGCCGCAATGTGTAAAAAGGGGGAATCTGCCTGCCACAATGTGTAAAAAGGGGGAATCTGCCTGCCGCAATGTGTAAAAAGGGGGGACTGCCTGCCGCTATGTGTAAAAATGGGGAATCTGCCTGCCGCTATGTGTAAAAAGGGGGAATCTGCCTGCCGTAATGTGTAAAAAGGGGGACGCTGTCTGCCGTAATGTGTAACAAGGGCACGCTGTCTGCCGTAATGTGTAAAAAGGGGACGCTGTCTGCCGTTATGTGTAAAAAGTGTACGCTGTCTGCCGTTATGTGTAAAAAGTGTACGCTGTCTGCCGTAATGTGTAACAAGGGCACGCTGTCTGCCGTTATGTGTAAAAAGGGGACGCTGTCTGCCGTTATGTGTAAAAAGTGCACGCTGTCTGCCGTAATGTGTAAAAAGGGGGACGCTGTCTGCCGTAACGTGTAAAAAGGGGACGCTGTCTGCCGTAATGTGTAAATAGAGGAATCTGTCCGCTGTAAGGTGTAAAAGGGTCTCTACCTGGTGTAGTGGTGCTACTGTGCGGCGTAATTTGAATAATGGAGACTACTGTGCACCGTTTTATGAATTGGTATTATTTTGTGGCCACACCCCTTCCCCACGAAGCCACGCCACTATGTATTTTTGCGCGCGCCTACGGCGCGCACTGCCCCAGTTTTGCATGCAGGGGTGGGGCTCCGATGCCGTTTCTTGCACACAGTGCTAAAATGTATAGTTACGGCACTGTTGCTAGGTATCCATTTCTCTGGCCCTGAGCAGGTCCCCCTCACCAGATCCTCTCCAGGGGTGAGGGGGTGGACTTGGATGGGATGTGGGGGGGGGGGATGTGGGGGGGGGGGGGCAAAGCATTTTGTCGCACCTGGGCCCACCGCTCGCTAGTTCCGCCACTGAACTGTAGACATAAACCTCATTAACCATTGTTTACCTAAATCCACAAATTGTCATTTAGCCTATGTCGTTAGTAAATGAGAATCTCCAACAAAGTAATATAGACTATCGACATGCAGCTAATTGGTTTGTGGGTTTGTTAAAGTCCTACTATAGATAAATCATATTTCTCTCGCCAGCCAACTCTGGGGGCCCACCATAGTAGCTGGCACACAACAGTCTAGTTGAGTACTGTAGTGTTAAGCCATCTTTCGTGCTTTGTACACTTTTCAATTCAAGTCCTTTTAAGGTAATAGAAAAAAACATTTTGTAAAACCTAATATTAATAAATAATGCGTGGTCTCCAGCTGAGAATATCTTTTGAACAGAAGAGGTTAAATCAGTAAGCAGTACACTGTAGGTCTGCATTTAATGCCATTCTGGAACCTGCCTTGCGGTACGAGGCTCCGGAGGAACAGGTGTCCAATCTCAGATGGTGGTCGTGCAGCTGGGTTGGCAGTAACATGCAAAAGATTCTTCTTTGTCTTATCCATGGGAAACATATGCAGAACACATGTACCAAACAAATTAGCATAGCCAAATTAGATTTAGTCACACACAATACTTTAAATCCTTTACATTTCTGGAAGCTTATCAACAATATGTTTGATCTGCGTGTTTAGAGATCCCTATATCCCTAAAGGGAAGATTTTTTTTTTGCTCACTCCACAACTAACATAATATAACTGCTGTATTCTATTTGTGCAGTTTTTTTTAAGCACATAAACATTTTGTCTAAACTTCACTGATTTGTACACTTTTTGAAATAAATTAAAAACATAATGTCACTTAAATTAAGCTGATATACAGTATATGGCCATTAGTGGATATTAAAACATATAAATATACATATGTTTGTGTATATATATATATATATATATATATATATATATACACACACACACACACACACACACACACACACACACATATTTTTATATATATTATATATATATATATAAACGCTTGGCTCCGGCACTCCAGTAATATTTAGCCTGCTAAGGTGCCTTCCCTGTGGGACAAACCCACATAGATATGCAGACAGAATCAAGGCGGCACTCAAAGACTTGCACAGGTAGTGAAAAAGGCATCCGAGCAGGGATGCTGTTTTTAATAAGTGTTACGTTTCGGGGACGTCTGAGGAAGGGGATACGTCCCCGAAACGTAACACTTATTAAAAACAGCATCCCTGCTCGGATGCCTTTTTCACTACCTGTGCAAGTCTTTGAGTGCCGCCTTGATTCTGTCTGCATATATATATATATATATATATCTATCCTATATATTAGGCCAAATCTGTGACTCTGTGCCTGGCCGTAACACTAGGTGGAGTTACAGTGTAGGGCGGAGCCAACGCCCTCTGCCCTGTACCAGCACATCAGTAGGGAGGCGGACACGATCAGCCACTGGATGGACGCCCCACCGCGCCCCGTCACACAAGAGCCGGATTAAGGGGGGTGGGCGGGGGATCACTACCCTGGGATCCCCTAATTTAAGGGGTCCCTCAGCCGGAGCTCTGTCCCCATTCAGGTTGCAGGGACAGGAGGGATCCACACTGCCGCGGGAGGAGTGCGGGCTGTGGATGCGGCTTCCTCCTCTCGGACAGCACGGTCGAGCAATCTCCAGCCTCCGCCACTACCAGGAGATATGCTGCTGGTGGCGGAGGCTGGAGATTGCTTGACCGTGCTGCCCGAAAGGAGGAAGCCGCATCTACAGCCCGCACTCCTCCCGCGGCAGCGTGGATCCCTCCTGCCCCGGCAACCTGGTGTCCTCTCACCCTGCTGCAGCGCTCCCGTTGCCTGTGTGAGCCAGGTGAGCATCGCGTGCAGCCGGTGGGGGGAGGGGGGGGGGGGGAGGAGAGGAGAGGGATGGTTATTTGCGGGATACACACACACACACAAACACAAGAACTGTAAAACGCTTGCGTTAACAAACCAATAATCTGCAAGACGTGGCCGGACGGACGACCAGTGCAGGTTGTATATATACTGTGTAATATATATACATATACATATACCAGCACCCGAACCTTCCCCACCCACAGCGCCACTGGAACCCCTCCCTTATCCACCACAGCACCTCCCCCACCCGCAGTGACTCCGGAACTCATCTACGACCCCCACTCCCCTGCCCCTCCCCCAGCCGCAACACCTCCCTCCCCCTCCCCCCAACCGCAATACCCCCCCTCCCCTACCCACAGTACCTCCGGACCCCCGCCTGCATCTGCGCACCACCTCTAGCCACTCATCCCCCACCCACAGCATCAACAGACCCCTTCTGCGCCACCCCGCAACCACCCCTTCTCCACCCGCAGCACCTCTGGAACCCCTCACCCAACTGCACCCCCTTGCAACTCCCCCCCCCTCATCTGCCCCTCCCCCATGCACAACACCTCCAAACCCCCTCTTTCATCCGTGGCCCCTCACACCCGCCCCTCACCCACCAGCAACATCTACAGACCCCATCCTCCCCACCTGCAGTCTCTCTGGACCCCCTCCACCAGCTGCTCCCCCACCCGCAGTACCTCTGGACCCCCTCCAACATCCACAGCCCACCTCTCCACCACACGCAGCACCTTGGACACCATCCGCAGCCGCTACCAGTGAGTCCCTGAATCAGGGATGATCAGCGGCACGGAGAGGCACCTCCACTTCACACCTGGCACCTCCAGAACCCCCCCCCCCCACACACACACACTGAACTTACACCTAAATTCTTTACATCGTGCCCTGCAGGCGCTGTTCACGCAGTCGCAAGGGGCTATGCCCCCTTCACCATCGGACGCCCTTTTGTCGCGCAAAATGTAACCACTATCAAAACTAGGAATCCTGGTAATACTCCATATAATACAAATATTGAACGGCAGAAAGGCGTGCAGGGGTTAAGGGGGCGTAGCCCCTTGCGACGGTGTGAAGAGCGATGAATCCCCTAGTATATATATTAAAGATGTGCACCGGAAATTTTTCGGGTTTTGTGTTTTGGTTTTGGATTCGGTTCCGTGGCTGTGTTTTGGATTTGGACGCGTTTTGGCAAAACCTCCCTGAAATTTTTTTGTCAGATTCGGGTGTGTTTTGGATTCGTTTTTTTTTTCTTCCAAAAACCCCTCAAAAACAGCTTAAATCATAGAATTTGGGGGTAATTTTGATCCTATAGTATTATTAACCTCAATAACCACAATTTCCACTCATTTCCAGTCTATTCTGAACACCTCACACCTCACAATACTATTTTTAGTCCTAAAATTTGCACCAAGGTCGCTGGATGACTAAGCTAAGCGACCCAAGAGGGTGGCACAAACACCTGTCCCATCTAGGAGTGGCACTGCAGTGTCAGACAGGATGGCACTTAAAAAAATTGGCCCCAAACAGCACATGATGCAAAGAAAAGAGAAAAAGAGGTGCACTGTGGTCGCTGGACGGCTGAGCTAAGCGACACAAACACCTCAATATCACAGGAATTATTCGTTCTAATCAAAGGTATTATTGGTCCAAATCACTGGAAGAAAATTACAGAATCACTGGAATCATTTGGCAAGATCACTGTAATTAATAATTATAAATCACTGATATTAATTGGTAAAATCTCGCTATCACCTGCCTAGCGAAGTGGAATCTAGATGGGATTTTGTACCGGGGACACAATAACTTCATCAATTGTCTGAATCCCACTGCACTAATGGCGGAAAATGGGCACACATCTAACAGCGCACTGATTATACTGAGAACTGATTATATTGATCACTGATGATACTACGAAGAACTGACACTGAGCAGCGAGAACAGAACTGGACTGTTGTACTGTAGTATACTGGTCACCACAATGCAGCATGACACTGAGCACAGATATTACCAGGTGTATCTCACACATCGCTCAGTACAGATTACAGGATGTATAACACACGTCGCACAGTACAGTATACAGTATGCAGCTCTGGAGGGATCAGTATTTGGCAGGAAGGCGAGGCCTGGTCCTGGCAGCAGAGTGACAGGTGGCTGTATAATAGCAGCCAGCTCCAAATCTGGCAGTGTGGAGAGGGAGGGGGTGAGGGAAGGGAATGAGCGCTGGAGTGTCTGAGCGGAGAGCTTGGAGGTTCAGGTGGAGTTAGGCGGGAGCTGCTATTCCATAGCAGCGCACAGTGGTGGTGACGGAGTCTGACAAAGGAGGGAGGAGGAGGATTGGGGCAACTGGCCGCAGGGGAGCACTGTGCCACAGCCATCTCCTGCAGGGGGAGTGGAGGGAAACACATCCTATCTGCCCCAGATAAGTGACTTCTGATCAGAGCAATTGAGGGTCGGAGTTTTTCTGAAAGGTGGAAAGGAAGGGGTTCTTTTTCATGTAGACTGGAAGGACTACAACAAACTTGGAGTGACTACACTTTTCACCCTAGTTCAGCAGCCCTGCTGCCCTTTAATACACAGATGAATTAAGACTCCATTTGGAAAGGCGGCCGCTCAGCGATCAAGAGCAGATGCAGCACATGCAGGTGTTTCTGCAAATATGATGAATAAAAGAACATCTCATAAGAAACATTGACACAATATGGGACCAAGTAAACTTATCTCCCAGCTAAGGCGAAATATTGTAGGCTGTAGAATACAGCATGGGTGGAAAGAGGGCAGTGGGACAATAACCCAGTGGAAAGGAACAGATCTGGATCAAGTACCAGTGAATCCCTCCCTCTATCTTATAAAGTATGATGGATTTGATTGTGTCTATGGACTTGAGCTTCACAAGGGTGTTTGCTCTTGAAGTTCTACCAGACAGAGTTGCCTCATCCCGAATCAGCGATGCCCATTTGGCTGACACAGTGATTGGTAAAGCAGTGGAGCATATGTTTGAAACAGAGGATGGTTCCAAGGATGAGTGGCGAGGGATGGTATTAGCACGAGCACCTATTATGAACACATGGTTTTATTATATAACCTATGAAAAGGACCCAGTCTTATATATGTATCAACTTTTAGATGACTATAAAGAAGGAGATCTTCGGATCATACCAGACTCAAATGATTCCCCTCCAGCTGAAAGAGAACCAGGGGAGGTTGTGGACAGCCTGGTGGGCAAGCAAGTGGAATATGCCAAAGAAGATGGCTCAATAAGGACTGGCATGGTTATTCATCAAGTTGAAGCTAAACCATCTGTGTACTTCATTAAGTTTGATGACGATTTCCATATTTATGTCTACGATTTGGTGAAGACATCCTAAATGGGATTCTGTACTTTTTTTTTTGCCAAACGTAATATAATGTAAACATTTGTAGAAAGTCACTGCTTTCTGATTACAGAAATGCTCAGATATTCCTGCGAATCCACAATCCCTTCCCAGAGGAAAAAGAAATTGAGAAACCGTTGTTTGAGAACGTTTGTTCTCTTTCCCTTACAAAGGAACAAACCACTTTCCAAGAAGACTGACGTTTTTGGGATTATGGAGACAAAATGTTTTTGAATATAATTCCTAAAGCAGGTGCTGCAAAAGAGTGCAAAAGACCAGCCATGCAGTTTCTGAAATATTATGACAAAATGTTACTTTATTTCATAAGCACTCATTCCTAACTCTGCTAAGTACTGTTTGGTATACTGTATCTGGCTTCCATGAGGTAGTTGTCCATTATTTCAGCTTCCATTGACCTTTTTGAAAGTGGTAGAAGTTATCGATTCTTTTTTTTTTCCCCCTATTTTTAATTTTCTTCTGCATAGCCCAGTAAAATGTTGCAATGTTAAGTATTGACTTGTGCCTTCTGGGGGTCCACTTCTTCGCCAAACCCAGCCAAATCTCATCCTAACCCTCTGTTCCACGTTCTCTATGTACCCCATCTGTGTCACCCATGTCTGTCTACCCCTCCCCTTTAGATTGTAAACTCTTAAGAGCAGGGCCCTCTTCCCTCATGTGCTTATCCTTTGTCTTACTTTAATAATCTTCAACTGTACCACATCCAGCAGTCTTCTGCCACCTGATACTTATTCCAGTGTAATTTGCTGATGTAACTATGTTTATTTACCCTGTACTTGTCCTATACTGTCATCAACTGTAAATTGCTGTTTTCCTGTTTGATTATTTATGTACTCTGTAATTGGGCGCTGCTGAACCCTTGTGGCGCCATATAAATAAAGGATAATAATAATATAGGGTGTATAATCCCCAGGTGTATCTCACACATCGCTCAGTACAGATTACAGGATGTATAATCACCAGGTGTATAACACACGTCGCACAGTACAGTATACAGGGTGTATAATTAATTACCAGGTGTATCACACACATCGCACAGTACAGTATATAGGGTGTATAATCCCCAGGTGTATCTCACACATCACACAGTACAGTATATAGGGTGTATAATCCCAAGGTGTATCTCACACATCGCTCAGTACAGTATACAGCAGTGACGTGCGGTGGGGTGAGGCAGGTGAGGCAGAGCATTTCCTGTCATATGAACGTTTGTGCTAGAGTTTTGACTGTATAAAGTATATGTAAAATACAAAGAATATGTTTAAAATATCTTCTTTGTATTATTCTAATCAGTTTTATAGCCAAAACTCTGGAGTAAAATGTCTATAGCAGGTGAGGCAGTGCCTCACCTGGCTAACTTTTCCACACATCTCTGATCAAAACTCACCAAATTTCCAGGAGTTTATACTGCTGCACCTGTGTATAATGCCCAGATGTACCCTTTGGCTCATATTTTGTGTGTAAATATGGCTCTGGTGCTAGCCAGTGCCTCCTCAGCATTTTAGCTCACCGCACGTTACTGGTATACAGGGTGTATGATCACCAGGTGTATCACAAACGTTGCACAGTACAGTATACAGGGTGTATAATCCCCAGGTGTATCTCACACATCGCTCAGTACAGATTACAGGATGTATAAAATCACCAGGTATATAACATACGTCGCACCGTACAGTATACATACTGGTCACAACAATGCAGCAGATATTGAGCACTGATCAGGATACTAGAAGTGACACAGAGCTGCAAGATACAGTAATGGCCTACTGTACTGTACTATATGTATACTGCTGGTCACCAAAATGCTGCATTGTCATACTATATACTGATCACAATAATGCAGCACAGATATGGATAGTTTACTTGACACAAAGCTGCAAGATATAGTACAGTACAGTAGGCCATTGTTGTATCTTGCAGCTCTGTGTCAAGTATACTATCTCTGTGGTGCATTATTGTGAGCAGTATATAGAAGGACAGTGCAGCATTTTGGTGACCAGCAGTATACATATAGTACAGTACAGTAGGCCATTGCTGTATCTTGCAGCTCTGTGTCAAGTATACTATCCATATCTGTGCTGCATTATTGTGAGCAGTATATAGTAGGACAGTGCAGCATTTTGGTGACCAGCAGTATACATATAGTACAGTACAGTAGGCCATTGCTGTATGTATACTGTTGGTCACCAAAATGCTGCACTGTCCTACTATATACTGCTCACAATAATGCAGCACAGATATGGATAGTATACTTGACACAGAGCTGCAAGATACAGCAATGGCCTACTGTACTGTACTACTATAATTATATACTGGTGGTCCCCAGTCCCCACTATGCAGCACACTGAGCACAGATATTTGCAGCACACTGAGCACAGATATGGAGCATTTTCAGGCAGAGAACATAGATATTTTCAACACACTGAGCACAGATATTTGCAGCACACTGAGCACAGATTACTGAGCTTTTCAGGGAGGGAACACAGCCACGTCCTCTCCGTTCAATCTCCAATGCACGAGTGAAAATGGCGGCGACACACGGCTCTTTATATAGAATACGAATCTCGCAAGAATCCGACAGCGGGATGATGACGTTCGGGCGCGTTCGGGTTAACCGAGCAAGGCGGGAAGATCCGACGCTGCCACGGAACCGTGTAAAATAGGTGAAGTGCGGGGGGGTTCGGATCTCGGAGAACCGAACCTGCTTATCTCTAATATAGATATATATATATATATATATATTACGTTACAAAATTACAGTCCTTAATTAAGTGATGAGTTTGCTTCTAATTATTTCATTACATTTTTCCAGCGTAACATTTGTCAACTTTCAGAGTTACATACAAGAAGAAGAAGTGGGCAGTTACTTTGTTTTGGGCCCGATTCAGACCTGTTTGCTGCTGTGCGTTTTTGCATAGCAGTCGATTATCGAACTACTGCGCATGTGTATGCACCATAATGCGCATGCGCATTGCCAAGCAGCGACAGGATGGTGCGAAATTTTAATCGAACGGCTGTTCGCAAGGTGCTTGACAGGAAGAGGACTTTTGGGGGTCGTAACTGGCCGTTTTAAGGAGTGTCAGGAAAAACGCAGGCATTTCCACACGTTTCCAGGGCGTTTGTGTGACATCAGCTCCGGCCCGGATCAGCCTGATTTCTTCGCACTGGAGGAGTAAGTACTGAGCTACACACAGACTGCACACACTGCACAGAGTAGGAAAAACATTTGATGGTGAGTGTGATCCAAATGGTTTTGCAGCTGTTTTCTGACTGAGGGGAATTTTTGCACAGCGTACACATGCAATCGCACACTTGCACGGGGCAAATTTTCACTCCCCCTGGACGGCGACTATCTGAATGCAGGACAGTGTAATTTGCAGCACAGCCATCAGGCCTGAATTAGGCCCACTGTTTCTTCTTTTGCATTAGTCGTGTGTTGTGTAAATGATTGATTTGCAATCTCAACAGGTAACCATTTTAATTCATTCTAAAATAAGGAGGAGGCATACAGAGGGGCATTGCCATATGTCACTGTAAGCATAACTGGCATGTAATAATTAGATTTTTGACTTTTATTTTTTAATCAAATTCCCTTTATCTATGGCCTTAGGGCCTAATTCAGACTTGATCACTGTTGTACGAAATCGCACAGCGGCCGATTATCGAATGACTACGCAAGCGTATGCACCGCAATGTGCATGCACAAGCCCAAACATCGTCAGAATGGTGCGAATATTTAAATCGCTAGGTGTACGCAAGGTGATTGACAGGAAGCAGACGTTTGGGGGTGGTAACTGGTCGTTTTCTGTAAGTGTCAGGAAAAACACAGGCATCCCAAGCATTTTCAGGGTGGGTGTGTTACGTCAGCTGCGGCCCCGATCAGCCTATTTGGATCGCACTGTATGAGTACAGATGGTGCCTCCGTTATGACACAAATGTGACACAGTAGTGATGCCTTCTATATATAAAAATAATGTTTTGAGAACGTTTATTTATGATGATTTCATGATTACAACAGGTGCTTGGGATTAAACCACAATTAAGAGGGTTTATAAACAGAGCCCAGTGACATTGGAAATATGCTCCTGAGGAAGCTGGCAGTTATTTTACCAGCGAAACGCGTCTAACACTAACCCTCCCTACCTGTAGCCTAACCCTACCCATTTAATACCTAACCCTAACTCTCCTCGCAGCCTAACCCATACCCTCCCTGTTTAGTGCCTAACCTTAACCATCACCCCCGCAGCAGCCTAACCCTAACCATCCCCCCATAGTGCTGAACCCTCACTGTTTCGTGCCTAGCCCTAACTGTCCCTTCCTGCAGCCTAATTCTAACCCCCCCATCCCCGCAGCCTAAGCCTAACCCTCCCCAGCATACTTATGACCGGGATGCCGGCAGTTGGGATTCTGGTGCCGGCATTATGATCAAGTTGGGATCTTGGCATCAGTCTACTTACCAGTGTCAGGATTCCGGTGTCGGGATTCCGACTGCTGGCATCCCGGATGCCGATATGTAACTGATCCCATTTCTTCATTAAACTGACAAGTGGTAGTCTCCATCATTTAGTTGGTGCGGAGATCCCTTTTTCTCAACACCTCAGAGATGCCAGTAAGGAAATCTTGGCCAACGTTATCACTGAGTGGCATCTTCAGTAGGTGCATTTTATAGTCACAAGGCATAGCTTGTCTCTTCAGAAGAAACATGATCATCCCTACCTTACTGTCATGTAATTGAATGCACACCATTGTGAACACAGTTTTACTGGTGCTGGCATCAGCATTGCAGTCTCACACCAAACATTTGCAAAATGCTGCTCAAAGCGTCTGTTCTGGGGACAATAAAAACATATATGCAGTAACGAACTACCCCACTGTGTTTTATGTCCGCCCACTTCTGAGTATTGAACTTAGACTTTGGCTTCCTCTCTCATCATCACTTTCATTCCATCTTTCTCCTTCTGACACATTATTCATCGAGCTAAAAACAATCGAGCCCAACATGTTTTACAAATAACCTTCTTCTCTTGAGACAAATTAATTTTACTGACTTTCCAGGATATGCTTTAATATTTAGTTACATATTAATAAAGTCAGATTTTAAAGCAATACCCGTTTTGGATTTTGAAAGGAAATAAAATCTAGCATATATTCACACAGCCAGAATAAATATTGCATAACTGGTGTTGAAGCCAATCGTTCACTATGGTAACCTTTCATAATCTGCTCATAAATCCTCAGTGATATCATTTTCACATGTATTGAATAATGGATTTTATCCACCTGAACTGTATTTAGTATTTGTACAAAAAAAATTCAGCATTCTCAAATTAGGTAACATTGTACTTGCAGAAAAGTGCTGGTAAATTCATTAGCCATGTACCGGCAGTCATTAATAATGTTCTGACAGATGTAACTTGTGTAATGACTTTATATTACATAACAAGAAATAAAACTTGTAAAATGTAATTGTAACTTTTTTTCTATGGTACTGCATTCAGAGAAATATTTATTTATTACCAGTGATTTATATAGCGCACACGAATTCCACAGTGCTTTACAGAGGATATTTGGCCATTCACATCAGACCCTGCCCCAGTAGAGCTTACAGTCTGTGGTGGTCATTCCGAGTTGTTCGCTCGTTGACGTTTTTCGCAACGCAGCGATTAGGTGGAAAATGCGCATGCGCTAAGTTATTTATCACAAAACTTAGTAGATTTACACAAGCTCGAGCTACGTTTTTTCTTTGCTCGAGTGATCGTAGTGTGATTGACAAGAAGTGGGTGTTTCTGGGCAGAAAACTGGCCGTTTTCAGGTAGTGTGCTAAAAAACGCAGGCGTACCGGGTAAAAACGCAGGAGTGGCTGGGGAAACGGGGGAGTGGCTGGCCGAATGCAGGGCGTGTTTGTGATGTCAAACCAGGAACTAAACGGACTGAGGTGATCGCAGTCTAGGAGTAGGTCTGGAGCTACTCAGAAACTGCTTGAAAATATTTATTAGCAGTTCTGCTAATCTTTCGTTCGCTATTCTGCTAAGCTAAGATACACTCCCAGAGGGCGGCGGCCTAGCGTATGCAAAGCTGCTAAAAGCAGCTAGCGAGCGAACAACTCGGAATGAGGGCCTATATTCCTTACCAAATATACACACTTACACACTAGGGTTAATTTTTGTGGTGAGCCAATTAACCCACTCATATATTTTTGGATTGTGGGAGAAAACCCACGCAAGTACAGGGAGAATTCAGAAACTCCACACAGATAGGGCCATGTTGGGAATTGAACCCATGTCCTATGACCTCAGTGAGGCAGTAATGCTAACCATTACACCATCCGTACTGCCCCATAGATGCTTTGATATGCTGCAAAAGTTATTTACCCATTGGAATTATGTATGTACTAAATGAAGTACATCTATGAAACTCTATTCCAATTGTGGTTAATTCTGAAAGACTATAGCACAAGAGTATGAGAGAGAGAGAGAGAGAGAGAGAGAGAGAGAGAGAGAGAGAGAGCATGTTTGTATCTTACAGCATTTACTGTATACATGCATTTGTATCACAGTGGCACACACATGGGGGGGTTTCTAGGTAGCCAAACCCTCCCTGCCAGGCTGATCCATCACCGCAATGCATCAATTACTATTATTATTATTATTATTATTATTATTATTATTTTTGTGTGTGATAAGGAGAGCTTGGGCTGTGATCGAAGATGCCAGTGCAGCTGCTTCTAGCCACAGAGTTTGCCAAGCAGTTCAGGGGAACAGCCAGCTCCCATAGGGTTTTGCAAGTCACTCTGCACTCCTCCTTGGCTCGAGACTGGTCTCTGGACAGCACAACTGCCAGTAATCCACAGGTCAAGTGCCTTCTTCTGCAGTCCTGAGTGTGTGCGTGTGTGTGTGTGCGTGTGTGTGTGTTGGGGGCAGTCTGCAGTCTGTCTATATGTGTGTATTTAATCTGCAGGTGAGTGTTTGTAGGGGGAGTCAGTCTGGATTCAGAGTGTGTGTATGTACAGTAACCTGCAGTCTGAGTGTGTATAGGGGGAGGACAAGCTTCAATTAAAGTGTGTGTGTGTGTGTGTGTGTGTGTGTGTGTGTGTGTGTGTACAGGGCTGTTTCTAGACAATTTGGCTCCCAGTGCGAGCATAAAAAAATGTGTAGTTATTAAAAGAAACATTTTGCGCACACCCGGGGGATGTGGCCTCGCTAAAATGGGCATGGCCTTGCTTGAAAAGACTACCTTACACCCCACACTCTGCAACAACAGACCTCGACAACCACAGGAAAAAAAAACATTCCTCCATATTAAGTCCCACACAGTAATGCCCTTTCACCATATTATGCCCCCTGCACCATATTATGCCATGAAACATTATGCCCTACAGTAAAGCTACTAATTACTTTTAAATTACCTGCTCATTGCCAGGGGTTACATGTGCTGGGTGCAGTGGCGGAACTAGCGAGCGGTGGGCCCAGGTGCGACAAAATTATTTGGGCCCCCCCACACACACACACATCCCATCCAAGTCCACCCCCTCACCCCTGGAGAGGATCTGGTGAGGGGGACCTGCTCAGGGCCAGAGAAATGGATACCTAGCAACAGTGCCGTAACTAGACATTTTAACACTGTGTGCAAAAAATAAATTACCAAGGTAATTTGTCCGGCGCTGTTAAGAGGGTATGCTTATCCTTTACAGCTGCTGTTTTAAAGGGATAGTTGGTCCCTGAGTGAATGATAGAAAGTAAGGTATATACAGCGCTAACAGAAAACTGGATATGGGAAAATAATCTAGGTTTCTGAGGAGCCGTATATTACTGGAACCACTCTTGGAACTTGGAAATCAGCCTAGAAGTCCACCAGCTAATTGGGAAAAATAGCGGATGTCCACGAGGCGCAGAAAGATCCACCAATCCAACAGGACGCACCTCAGTCCGGATCAAACATCTGAAAGATCTGCCTCTTACATTTGGACCTTACCTGCTAGCACTGCAAACTGCTCCCTAGGACTGTGGCCACCATTCCAAGGACTCATACCAGTACATCTATTCGGTCTCCTCGTGTGGTAATTTATCAAACAAAAATTGCTGTGCCTGCCCTTTATATATATATTTCTTCATTTATTTATTTTTTAATGACAAAATAATGTCCTTCTTTTATATATGAATTTAATCGTTGCAACAATGTTTTTTAATAAATTGTGATTATTTTCCCATATCCAGTTTTCTGTTAGCGCTGTATATACCTTACTTTCTATTTTAACACTGTGTGCAAGAAACGGCATCGGAGCCCCACCCCTGCATGAAAAACAGGGGCAGTGCGCGCCGTAGGCGCGCGCAAAAATACATAGTGGCGTGGCTTCGTGGGGAAGGGGTGTGCCCACAAAATAATACCAATTCATAAAACGGTACACAGTAGTCTCCATTATTCAAATTACGCCGCACAGTAGCACCACTACACAAGGTAGAGACCCTTTTACACCTTACAGCGGACAGATTCCTCTTTTTACACATTACAGCAGACAGCGTGCACTTTTTACACATAACGGCAGACAGCGTACCCTTGTTACACATTACGGCAGACAGCATCCCCTTTTTACACATAACGGCAGACAGCGTCCCCTTTTTACACATTACGGCAGACCGCGTGCCCTTTTTACACATAACGGCAGACCGCGTGCCCCTGTTACACATAGCGGCAGACAGCGTACACATTTTACACATAACGGCAGACAGCGTCCCCTTTTTAACATTACGGCAGACCGCGTGCCCTTTTTACACATAACGGCAGACCGCGTGCCCCTGTTACACATAGCGGCAGACAGCGTACACTTTTTACACATAACGGCAGACAGCGTCCCCTTTTTACACATTACGGCAGACAGCGTGCCCTTGTTACACATTACGGCAGACAGCGTCCCCATTTTTACACATTACGGCAGGCAGATTCCCCATTTTTACACATTGCGGCAGGCATATTCCCCATTTTTACACATTGCGGCAGGCAGATTACCCCTTTTTACATGTAGCGGCAGGCAGATAACCCCTTTTTACACATAGCTGTAGGCAGTCCCCCATTTTTACACATTGCGGCAGGCTGATTCCCACTCTTTATACACATTACGTCAGGCAGTCCCCCCTTTTTACACATAGCGGCAGGCAGATTCCCCATTTTTACACATTGCGGCAGGCAGATTCCCCATTTTTACACATTGCGGCAGGCAGATTACCCCTTTTTACATGTAGCGGCAGGCAGATTACCCCTTTTTACACATAGCTGTAGGCAGTCCCCCATTTTTACACATTGCGGCAGGCTGATTCCCACTCTTTATACACATTACGTCAGGCAGTCCCCCCTTTTTACACATAGCGGCAGGCAGGCCCCCATTTTTACACATTGCGGCAGGCTGATTCCCCCTTTTTACACATTACGTCAGGCAGTCCCCCCTTTTTACACATTGCGGCAGGCTGATTCCCCTTTTTACACATAGCGGCAGGCAGTCCCCCATTTTTACACATAGCGGCAGGCAGGCCCAAGAAAGAAAGAAAGAGAAATAAAGAAAGAAAAAGAGAAAAAGAAAGAAAGAAGAATTATACTTACCCTCTCCGCCGGCTCAGGCTCCTCGGTGCAGCCGCGTCAGACGATTCCCGTGCAGTACTAGGAGGTGGAGGACGGAGGTGAAGAAGGGAGCCGCAGCAGTGCTTTGTTACTGGTGGAGGCGCTGCTGCTGCTGCCCCTCTGCTTCCCTATAGGCTGTTCTCGGAAGACAGCCTATAGTGAAGCAGAGGAGCAGCAGCAGCAGCGCCTCCACCAGTAACAAAGCGCTGCTGCGGCTCCCTCCTTCACCTCCCTCCTCCTCCTTCCCCCGTCCGTACCGCTGCTCCTCGCCGGGCGGCTGTGCGCTGCGGGCAGCGGTTGCCCGCAGCGCACAGCGGCATGTAATGAGTCAGTTTGACTCATAACATGCTTGGGCCCCTGGACAGAGGCGGGCCCCAGTGCAACGCACTGCTTGCACTGCCGGTAGTTCCGCCTCTGGCTGGGTGTCATGCTTGTTGTCAGGGGTTTCATGTTCTGGGGTCCATGCTCGTTGCCAAGGGTAATGCTCGTTACCAAGGGTAATGATCACTGCTAGGGGTTTCATGCTCTGGGACGCATGCTCATTGCCAGGTAGAGCACCTTTTACGCATGTGTGTGCGTGTTAGGTTACACTTACATTTGGTAGAGGTGGCCTGGAGACGCTACAGACAGCAACACAGAAGGGGAAACTGGGAAACTGGGAGGGGCGGACAATACTAGTGTGGTGGTGGTGGTGCGGATTGGCAGGTGTTTCCAGTGGTTCTGTGGGCGCAGTGGTTCTGCGCCCACAGTGCATATGCTGGCAGAGCGCTAGCTACGGCCCTGGCTAGTACACGGGGAGGGGTATGGTGTATCAAGCCTTTGAGAGAGATAAAGTCAAGAAGTTGCCCAAAGCAACCAATCAGAAAATGACAGAACTCTTGAAATTCTCATAACACAAAACACCCAGACCTATTCAAATGTATTATCACATTTGACACAGCATTACAAGTTATTTGTTCCATTGCGAAATACATTACTGTGCAAATGGACACAAGCACGCATGCATGCACGCAGGCACACACACACTCAAAACCTCCACATGCCCCTTACATGCCCATCCGGCCCACTCAGTAGTGGTGGGCCCACACACATGCCTATCAGACCTTTCCACATATCATTAGCCCAAACACATATCCCCTATATACCCATCAGACCCCCCACACGTTGTCAGATGCCTACCTTTACACACATGCCATTGGATCCCCATCACACCTGCAATAAAAGGGTGCAGCCAAGAGAGTAGAACTGCAGAGAGCAGTGAGTCCTGGAAGGGCAAACTTTGTCCAAGTTGAATCCTGTGTTTCTCTTCTCAACAGCAACAGCTTTTTCAATATCCAAGGTGCGAGGTGCGGCGTGTGAATACATACCATTTACCGATGGACGGGATGCTGGATGTCAATGTCCCGACAGCGGTAACCCAGAATGCTGGCAACGGGGCGAACGCTAGGAGTCCCATTGCAGGCTTGCTGCGCTTGCCACACTGCTGGCTAGGTGGCTCGTGCAGGTTCTATTCCCACTCTATGAATGTTGTGGACACCCACAAGTGGGAATAGCCCTGGTGGGTCAGGATTCTGGCTGTCGGCATCCTGAATGCCGGGATCCCGACATCCGACATTTTAACTGCAACCTGCTGTGTGAAAGGGGTATTTCTGACATGGCATGGTCTCGGTGAGAGGGGCCTGTGGAATGTGTCCCCTTTGCACCCTCCACCAATCCAGCTCTACCAGAGCTGGATTAAGACTTCACGGATCCTATGGTCTAAAATTGAGAGAAAAGTGACATAATGCCACAGAAAGGGAGAGATAGAGAGATTTAGAAGTAGCTGGTAAATATTAAAGAAGCAGACAAATAGAATGACATCAAAATGCCCCTGGTGGTCTAGCGGTGACATACTTGGTACAGCTCGTCCAGTGGATCCAGCTGTGTCTTCTGGGTCTGGCAGTCAGCTGATGAGGGCTTCCACCGGCTCTTCCAGGTGTGAGTTTTGCTAACCCTAACCTTCCCCCTGGTGCCTAACACTAACCTCCCTTCCTACAGCCTAACCCTAACCTTCCCCCTAGTGCCTAGCCCCAAACCTCCACAGCCAGGCCATGCAGAATGTCAGCATTGTTAAAATGTCAACATTCTGCAACAGTACCCTTATCTTGCGCCCAAATCAGAGCAGCACTAATGGAGAGATTTCTGTTGACAAATCTCAAATACAAACAGATTGGAACACAATTCCCAAGTGCGCTAAATTAGTCGTAGTTACAAAAGTTCTTCCACTTTATTACGTATTACGTAATTACGACTAATTTAGAGCACTTGAGAATTGTGTTCCAATATAAATATATATATATATATATATATATATATATATATATAAAACAAAAGAGAATTTCCGGCACTCCGATAGTAAAAGTAAACTGTGCTGCGGTGCCCTTCTAGTTAGCTTAGCATAAGCCAACAATATAAAGAAGGGTGTGTGGCGGCACTCACGCAGGCTGACTCAAATTGGTAAGGATAAGTTTCCCTTTATTGCCAACATGTTTCGGGGAATCTCCCCGTCCTCAGGGCTTGACAAAAAGCCCTGAGGACGGGGAGATTCCCCGAAACATGTTGGCAATAAAGGGAAACTTATCCTTACCAATTTGAGTCAGCCTGCGTGAGTGCCGCCACACACCCTTCTTTATATATATATATATATATATATATACAGCAGCAATTGTTGCATCAGCGGCACTCAGAGACTGGAGAGGCACATATAAGTGGAAGAAAAACTCTGTGCTTTAATTCATAATGTCAGCTTGTAATCCAACGTTTCGGGGTGCGAACGCCCCTTTGTCAAGGTGAGCATAACAACACGAGCGAGCGAACAACTCAGAATGACCCCCCTATGTACTCAGGGGGTAATTCCAAGTTGATCGCAGCAGGAAATTCTTTAGCAGTTGGGAAAAACCATGGGGGTCATTCCGAGTTGTTCGCTCGCTAGCAGATTTTAGCAGCATTGCACACGCTAGGCCGCCGCCCTCTGGGAGTATATCTTAGCATAGCAGAATTGCGAACAAAAGATTAGCAGAATTGCGAATAAATAATTCTTAGCAGTTTCTGAGTAGCTCGAGACTTACTCCTACACTGCGATCAGCTCAGCCCGTTTCGTTCCTGGTTTGACGTCACAAACACGCCCTGTGTTCGGCCAGCCACTCCCCCGTTTCTCCAGACACGCGTTTTTCCCTGACATGCCTGCGTTTTTCCCTGACATGCCTGCATTTTTTACCCAACGCCGGGAAAACGCTAAGTTGCCGCCCAGAAACGCTCCTTTCCTGTCAATCATTTACCGAACACCAGTGCGACTGAAAAGTGCCGCAGATGATACAGCAAAACAGCTAAGTTTTGTGTAAAATAACTAAGCGCATACGCTCTGCGTACCATGCGCATGCGCAGTTAGCGACTAATCGCAGTATAGCGAAAATCGGCAATGAGCGAACAACTCGGAATGACCCACCATGTGCACTGCAGGGGGGGCAGATATAACATGTGCAGAGAGAGATAGATTTGGGTGTGGTGAGTTCAATCTGCAATCTAAATTGCAGTGTAAAAATAAAGCAGCCAGTATTTACCCTGCACAGAAACAAAATAACCCACCCAAATCTAACTCTCTCTGCACATGTTATATCTGCCTCCCCTGCAATGCACATGGTTTTGCTCAACCACTAAAAAATTTCCTGCTGCGATCAACTTGGAATTACCCCCTCAGTGTAGTGCACCTTCTCAGGCTAGCGGGGCTGAACCAGTGTGGCTGGATTCCCTCAAGTGAATGATTTCAAATATCTCTAATAAATTGTCCCGCAATGAGAAAGACAGTCTGTGGATGAGATTATGAACAGAGACTCAGTTCCCAAACAAGCGTCTCAGTCCGGCCCATGTACTGCAGTCTGACTCTGATGCTGAGGGGTCAGACATGGAGGAGGGGGAGGTGGATTCAGAAGGGGGGGGGGGACGCTGCTCTGTCACAGGGAATACAGGCTCTTATAGAGACTATCACAGATGTGCTACAAATTCCTGATAAGGTGATAGAGGAGTGTGAGGAATCTTGTTTTAATGTAACAAAAGTCCTTAATCACTTTTCCTGTGTCAAAGTAATTGAATACCCTGTTTGAAGGACTGTGGGTAAATCCTGATAAGAAATGTAAAATCCCTAAAAGGTTACTGTCATCTTTTCCTTTGCCTCCTGAGGCTAGGAAAAAATGGGAAAGTCCACCGATAGTGGATGCATCTGTGTCCAGGTTACATAGTTACATAGTTGGTGAGGTTGAAAAAAGACAAGATGTCCATCGAGTTCAACCTGTATTTTAAATTATAAAACACTTAAATGCTGTTGCCCTGGATATTTCTATCAGTTAAGAATTTATCTAATCCATTTTTGAACTTATTTAGTGAGTTCACCATTACTACCTTCTCTGGTAGGGAATTTACAGATCTTTACTGTTCTTACTGTGAAGAACCCTTTCCTCCGTTGTGTATGATTTTTTTTTTCTTCTAACCTCAGGGGGTGTCCTCATGTCCTGTGTAGCGCTTTTTTGATAAACAGATAGTCTGATAAGTCTTTGTATTGTCCCTTAATGTATTTATAAATGTTAATAATGTCCCCTCTCAGCCTCCTCATTTCCAGTGTAAACATATCTAACCTTGTTAGTCTTTCCTCATAATTCAGTGACTCTAACACCTTAACCAGTTTGGTGGCTCGCCTCTGAACCCTTTCGAGTTCCAAGATATCTTTTTTACAGTGTGGTGCCCAGAACTGTACACAATATTCCAGGTGCAGCCACACCAATGATTTATACAGTGGTAGGATTACACACTCATCCCTTGTCTCCATTCCCCGTTGTATGCATGCTAACAACTTATTTGCTTTTGTTGCTGCATTTTGATACTGCGTACTGCTACTAAGTCTATTATCGATGAGCAAACCCAAATCCTTTTCAATTACGGTTATCCCTATATTTTCCCCATTTAATTTATAGGTTGCCTGATTATTCTTAGCCCCAGAGTGCATAACTTTACATTTTTCTATATTGAAACTCATTCCCCATTTGTCTGCCCAGACCTCCAGTCTGGATAAATAATTCCACAGAGACTCAACATCCTTGTTGGAATTAATTACTCGACACAGTTTAGTGTCGTCTGCGAAAATTGACACTGTGCTTTCTAGGGCCACTTCTAGGTCATTAATGAATATGTTAAACAGCAATGGCCTGAGCACTGAACCCTGCGGTATTCCACTAGGCACTGAGGCCCATTCAGAAAACTTCCCATTTATCACCACTCGCTGTTTTCTGTTATACATCCAATTACTTACCCAAGTACAAATAGAGTTTTTCGCCCCAAGCTCTCTCAATTTGAGAATTAGTCTCTTATGTGGCACTGTGTCAAAGGCCTTAGCAAAGTCCAAAAAAACCACATCCACTGCTTTACCCTGATCAATATTGTCACTCACTTTCTTGTAAAGGCTTATTAAGTTTGTTTGGCATGACCTGTCCTTCATAAAACCATGTTGGTGCCTATTAATAACCTTGGAGGTATCTAAGTATTCTAGTATACTATCCCTTAATATTCCTTCCAGTATTTTCCCCACTATTGATGTCAAATTTACCGTTCTATAATTGCTGGGATGAGTTTTAATTCCCTTTTTAAATATTGGGACTACCTCTGCTGTACGCCAGTCTTTTGGTATCATTCCTGATGTATTTGACTCACTGAAGATCAAATATAGGGCCTCGATAGCTCTGAGTTAAGTTTCATAAGAACCCTGGGGTGTAATCCATCCTGCCCAGGAGATTTATTTATCTTAATTTTACTTAATCTCTCTTGGACCACTTTCTCGTTTAACCAAGTACTTAGCAAAGGGTCGCTATTAACGTTCATGTTGTGCACTTCTCCCGTCAACCGGTCCTCTCTCGTGAATACTGATGAAAATAATTTATTCAATAAATCTGCTTTTTCCCTATCGTCATTAATTAAGACATCTAGCTCGCCTTTTAGTGGTCCAATATTCTCCTTTTTTAGCCTTTTACCGTTTATATAATTAAAGAACTTTTTGGGGTTTGTTTTGCTCTCCTTTGCTATTTGTTTTTCGTTTTCTATTTTGGCTGCTCTGATTTCTTTTTTGCATTTTTTGTAACATTTCCTGTAGAACTGGAAAGATTCTGCCGTCTCGTCAGACTTAAATGCTTTGAAAGCTCTCCTCTTTTTATCCATTTGTTCCTTGACCTTCTTATTAAGCCACATTGGCTTGAATTTATTACTCCTGTTTTTGTTAACCTTGGGAATGAACAAATGAGTGCACTTATTGAGCTCAATTATAAAATCATCCCACATTTCAGCCGTATTCTTACCATGAAACACAATTTCCCAATTTATGTCCTTCATTGCTTGTTTCAGCAAGTCGAAATTAGCTTTTCTAAAGTTTAAAGTCTTAGTTAGACCCTTATAGTGTTGTTTTTGGAAGCTGATATCGAAAGTGATCATATTATGATCACTATTTCCCAGGGTCTCCCCTACTTTAGTATTTGATATGATCTCCATATTATTAGTTAGTACTAGGTCCAGTATAGACCTATGTCTAGTTGGTTCCTCAATTATCTGGGACAAGTAATGATCTTTTAGCATATTTAAAAACCTGTTTCCCCTAGTTGTATTTGCTGTTACGGTGTTCCAATTTATGTCCGGGTAATTAAAGTCCCCTATGATAATGACCTCCCCATTCCTGCTGCTTTTTTGATTTGCTGCAAGAATTGTAATTCATCAGACACACTAATATCTGGCGGTTTGTAGCATGTCCCTATTAAAACCTTTTTTGTATCTTCACCCCCACTCGAAATCTCAACCCATAATGACTTCACGATATCTCCAGTGCCCTCGTAAATGATCTCCTTTACATACAGCTTTAAGAATGGCTTAACATAAAGACACCCGCCCCCTCCTTTTTTATTAGTCCTATCTCTCCTGAAGAGGGTGTACCCCTCCATGTTTGCTGCCCAGTTGTGAGACTCGTCCCACCATGTCTCTGTAATTCCTATGACATCATATTGGTCCTTAAGTGCAATTGTTTTTAATTTCCCCATTTTACTTGTTAGGCTTCGTACATTTGCAAGCATACACTTAAGCTATTTACTTCCCTTGAACGCAAGTTTAGTTGTAGTTGTTTCCTTAGGAAGTTGAGTTTTCCTTAATTTAACATCGCTGACTTTTTTCACCTTCCCCCCTCTCTATCCCCATTATACTTTATACCTTCTTTTTTTCTACTCTCTCTAGTTGTCCCACTACTTCTTTCTTGTCCCTCCCCCCTGGCACCTAGTTTAAAATCTCCTCCAACCTTCTAACCATCTTTCCCACCAGCACCGCTGCTCCCTTCTCATTCAGGTGCAATCCATCTGATGGATGGCGCCTGACTCAGAAGTCCACCCAGTGTTCCAGGAACACAAACCCCTCTTTCCTACACCAGTATTTAAGCCACACATTAACCTCCCTGATCTCCCTCTTCCCCCCTGAACTAGCGCATGGCACAGGTAATATTTCAGATAATATTACCCGAGATGTCCTTGCCTTTAGTTTATGGCCTAGGTCCCTATAATCTTTGTTTAGGACATCCCACCTACCATTAACTTTGTCTTTGGTGCCAACGTGCATCAAGACCGTGAGGTCTTTCCTGGCCCCTCTCAACAATCTTTCTACCCGGTCCATGATGTGCCATACCCGAGCACCCGTCAGATAACAGACTGTACGGCAATCACGGTCCCAGTAGCAGATTGCCCTGTCTGTCTTCCTGATAATAGAATCCCCTACCACCACAACCTGGCTTGATACCTCGCTTACTTTTTTCCCCTTAATGCCAGAGGGACCGCTCCTCTGGTTGCTAGAAGGGACGGTATCCTCCAGCTCCATCATTTCCGTCTCAGGTTGTCACAGAAGATTGTGTTACCCATCCCTGGTGCAGCCTCCCTGAAGGATGCTGCTGATCATCAGATTGAGACTACACTCAAATCCTTGTACACAGTGGCTGGGGTGGCTCAGAGACCCACTATAGCATGTGCGGGGATTACTAAAGCCGTTGCTAAATGGTCGGGTAATCTTATAAAAGGGTTGGATTCCTTATCTAGGGGTGAGATTGTGTTACTCCTGCAACATATACAGGACTCTGCGAACTTTATCGTGGAAGCCATAAAAGAAGTAGGTTTGCTTAATGCATGCACCACTGCTATGGCAGTGTCAGTATGCAGGGGCTTGTGGTTACTAGTGATGAGCGAGGTTCGGTTTTACTCGGTTTTACTCGGTTTTACTCGGTTCTCAAAACGGCATCTTATTGGCTATCCAAAACACGTGACATCCGTGAGCCAATAAGATGCCGTTTTGAGAACCGAGTAAAACCGAGTAAAACCGAACCCGCTCATCACTAGTGGTTACGCCAGTGGACTGCGGATGCAGACTACAGGAGAGGCGTGGAAGGTCTACCCTTCACAGGAGAGGCTTTATTTGGAGATGAACTGGACAATTGGATCTCCAAAGCTACTGCGGGTAAGTCCATATATCTTCCTTCTGCAGCTTCTCCAACCAGGAAGACATACTCAGGACCTACCCTACAGTCCTTTCTGACTGCCAAGTTTAAGGGCAAAGTCAGAGGATCTTCTACTGCCACCAGAGGTGCTAGAGGTAAACCACGCAAACCAGCAGCTGCTGTTGCTCAGGACCAGAGCTCCAGTTCTGCTTCCTCAAAGCCTTCTGCATGATGGTGGACCGCATGACCTGGAACACTGGCAGGTGGGAGCCCAACTAAAGAATTTCAGTCACATCTGGACATCATGCCAGGATCCCTGGGTCATAGATCTTATTCCCCAGGGATACAGACTGGAGCTCCCACCTCACAGATTCTTCAAGTCAGACTTACCAGCTTCACAAGAGGTAAGTATAACCTTACAGGATGCCATTCAAAAACTGGTACAGACTAAGGTCATTGTTCCAGCTCCACCTCACCCCCAAACAAGGGATATTATTCCAACTTGTTTGTAGTACCGAAACCGGATGGTTCGGTAAGGCCAATTGTAACTTTAAAATCGTTGAACCTGTGCTTACGAGTGTAAAAATTCAAGATGGAGTTTCTGAGAGTGGTGATCTCAGGTCTGCATGAGGGGGAATTCCTAGTGTCTCTGGATATCAAGGATGTGTACCTTCACATTCCGATCTGACCGCCTCACCAAGCTTATCTACGCTTTGCACTACAGGACTGTCACTACCAATTCCAGACCCTGCCATTTGGTCTCGCCACAGCATCGAGGGTGTTCACCAAGGTTATGGCAGAGATGATGTTTCTCCTTCGCAAGCAGGAAGTGAACATTATTCCGTACCTGGACGATCTTCTGATAAAGGCAACGTCCAGGGAAAGGTTGTTGGACAGCATTGTTCTCCCAACCAGACTACTTCTGGATCATGGGTGGATTTTTAATCTTCCGAAATCTCACTTAGAGCCAACTCGGAGGCTCCCTTTTCCTGGAATGATACTGGACACAGAGTCGCAGAAAGTTTTTCTTCCATTGGAAAAGGCATTGGTAATCCAGTCGATGGTTTGGTATGTCATGAAGCAAACCCGGATATCGGTGCATCTATGCATTCGCCTTCTGGGGAAAATGGTGGCCTTTTACAAGGCGCTTCAGCACGGAAGGTTTCATGCAAGGCCTTTCCATCTGGATCTGTTGGACAAATGGTCCGGATCGCATCTTCACATGCACCAGAGGATACGTCTGTCGCCAAAGGCCAGGATCTCCCTTCTGTGGTTGCTACAGACGTATCACCTAATCGAGGGCCGAAGTTTCAGGATTCAGAATTGGATTCTATTAACCACAGACGCAAGCCTCAGAGGTTGGGGAGCAGTCACCCAGGGGGTGCAGTTTCAAGGAAAATGGTCAAGTCAGGAAGTCGTCCTTCCAATCAACATTCTGGAACTCAGGGCTCTATACAATGCCCTTCTGCAGACCTCATATCTTCTTCAATATTTGGCCATTCAGGTTCAGTTGGACAATGTGAAGGCAGTAACATACATAAACTGACAGGAAGGAACGAAGAGCAGAGCAGCAATGTCAGAGGTAACAAGAATTCTCCTCTGGGTAGCAAGACACGCTGTGGCGTTGTCAGCGGTCTTCATTCTGGGAGTAGACAATTGGGAAGCAAACTTCATCAGCAGACATGACCTGCACCTGGGGAAGTGGGGCCTTCACCCAGACGTGTTCAGGTGCTTGACACATCAATGGGGATGTCCACAAATCGACATGATGGCCTCTCATCTCAACAAGAAACTCAAACTGTATTGTTCCAGGTCGAGAGACCCACCGACAGTGGTGGTGGTGGACGCTCTGACAACTCCATGGGTTTATCAGATGGTTACATGTTCCCTCCACTTCTGCTAATCCCAAGAATTCTGAAAAGAATAAAAAGGGAAAAAGTTCAAGCAATTCTCATTGCTCCGGATTGGCCAAGAAGGGCCTGGTACGCGGACCTTCTGGAGATGCTCCTGGAAGATCCGTGGTCTCTACCTCTTCACGAGGATCTTCTGCAACAGGGGCTGTTCATCTATCAAGACTTGACATGGCTACGTTTGATGGTTTGGAGGTTGAATGGTTGATTCTAGCCAGGAGAGGGATTCCTGACAAGGTCATCCTTTCTATGATCCAAGCCAGGAAGGGGGTAATGTCTAACCATTACCACCATATTTGGAAGAAATACGTCTCTTGGTGTGAGTGCAGAAAATATTCTGTGGTGGAATTTAATCTGGGACATTTCCTGCTTTTTCTACAGTCGTGTGTGTATGTGGGCCTACATCTGGGCTCCATAAAAGTCCAGATTTCATTCGTGTCCATTTTTTTCGGAAACAATAGCCATCTATTCCTAAGGTCCAGACGTTCTTGAAATGGGTTCTGCACATCCAGCCTCCCTTTGTGCCTCCCACAGCATCTTGGGATCTCAATTTGGTGCTGCAGTTCCTCCAATTGGACTGGTTTGAACCTTTACAGGAGGTAGACCTAAAATATCTTACGTGGAAAACCGTTACACTGTTGGCCTTGGCTTCTGCAAGATGTGTGTCGGAACTGAGGGCGTTGTCTCACAAGAGTCCCTATTTAATCTTCCATGAAGAAAGAGCTGAACTCAGGACTCGTCAGCAATTTCTTCCTAAGGTGGTGTCAGCGTTTCACATTAACCAACCAATTGTGGTTCTGGTTGTGACCGACACCTCTGTTACTTCAAGGGCTTTGAAAGTGTATGTGAAGAGAACGGCTCATCACAGGAAATTTGACTCGTTGTTTGTTCTTTACGATCTCAATAAGATTGGGTGTCCTGCTTCAAAGCAGTCTGTTGCACGCTGGATCAGGCTCACTATCCAGCATGCTTATTCCACGGCAGGCTTGCTGGATCCAAAATGTACAGGCACACTTTACTAAGTCAGTGGGTTCTTCTTGGGTGGCTGCCCGGGGTGTCGGCTTTACAGCTCTGCCGAGCAGCTACTTGGTCTGGTTCGAACATGTTTGCAAAGTTTTACAAGTTCGATACCTTGCCCTCTGAGGACCTTTAGTTTGGTCAATCAGTTCTGCAGGAACCTCAGCACTCTTCCACCCGGTTTGGGAGTTTTGGTACTACCCCATGGAACTAAATGGATCCCCAGTATCCTCTAGGACATTGGAGAAAATAGGATTTTAATTACCTACCGGTAAATCCTTTTCTCGTAGTCCATAGAGGATACTGGACGCCCGCCAAGTTCTTCGTTCATCCTGAACTGTTACTTGGTTAAGTATTGTTTGTTTCAGCCATTTATGTTCCTGTTCCAAGTTTGTTTAGCATGGCTTTCCTCCTGTTTGGGTGTGCTGGTTCCGAATCTCACCACTATCCTTTTATATCCTTCTCTCAAAGTATGTCCGTCTCCTCAGGCACAGTTTCCTAGACTGAGTCTGGTAGGCAGGGCATAGCGGGAGGAGCCAGCCCACACTATCAAATTCTTAAAGTGCCCATGGCTCCTAGTGGACCATTCTATACCCCATGGTATTAAATAGATCCCCAGTATCCTCTACGGACTACGAGAAAAGGATTTACCGGTAGGTAATTAAAATACTATTTTATATATGTATGTATATATATATATATATATATAGCAGCAAAAATAAGCGGCAATCTTGGGTCTTATTCATATAAATCAACAGGTCATCATCGTGGAAGTTATAGCAACGTTTTGATTTATTTCAATCGTCATCAGGCATTTCATTTGTACAAAAAGTGATCATATCTTTATAACAATGAACACCACGTGAAGCAGCCTGTGAAAGCCCTGAACACTGTACTTACGCTGACATCATCAAGCACCATGCAGCAAATTGATTAGTGCAATTAATCCTTCACCAACAGCTGAAAAAGACAAGACAGATTTTTAAAAGGTTAAATAACTGCACATCTATGTAATAGTGTTACACCATATGAGAAACATCACTAGTTCAGATTAGTGATGAACGGGTTCAGTTCCTCGGGATCCGAACCCCCCCGAACTTCACCCATTTTACACGGTTCCGAGGAAGCCTCGGATCTTCCCGCCGCGCGCCCGAATGTCATCATCCCGCTGTCGGATTCTCGCGAGAGTCGTATTCTATATAATGAGCCGCGCGTCGCCGCCACTTTCACTCGTGCTTTGGAGATGATAGCGAGAGGGAACGTGGCTGCGTTCTCTCAGTTTCTGTGTTCAGTGTGCTGCAAATATCTGTGCTCAGTGTGCTGCAAATATCTGTGCTCAGTGTGCTTGCAAATATCTGTGCTCAATGTGCTGAAAATATATACGTTCTCTGCCTGAAAAACGCTCCATATCTGTGCTGCATTGTAGTATATAGAAGGAGCACAGTGCAGAATTTTTATGTGACCACCAGTATATATATAGAAGTACGGTACAGTAGTCCACTGCTCTACCTCCGTGTCGTCAAGTATACTATGTATCCATACCTGTGCTGCATTTTAGTTGTGCGCAGTATATAGTAGGAGGACAGTGCAGAATTTTGCTGACCACCAGTATATATATAGCAGTACAGTACAGTAGTCCACTGCTCTACCTCTGTGTCATCAAGTATACTATGCATCCATAGCTGTGCTGCATTTTAGTTGTGCGCAGTATATAGTAGGAGGACAGTGCAGAATTTTGCTGACCACCAGCATATATATAGCTGTACGGTACAGTAGTCCACTGCTCTACCTCTGTGTCGTCAAGTATACTATGCATCCATACCTGTGCTGCATTTTAGTTGTGTGCAGTATTACGTAGGAGGAGAGTGCAGAATTTTGCTGACCACCAGTTTATATATAGCAGTACGGTACAGTAGTCCACAGCTCTACCTCTGTGTCGTCAAGTATACTATGCATCCATACCTGTGCTGCATTTTAGTTGTGCGCAGTATATAGTAGGAGGACAGTGCAGAATTTTGCTGACCACCAGTATATATATAGCAGTACAGTACAGTAGTCCACTGCTCTACCTCTGTGTCATCAAGTATACTATGCATCCATAGCTGTGCTGCATTTTAGTTGTGCGCAGTATATAGTAGGAGGACAGTGCAGAATTTTGCTGACCACCAGCATATATATAGCTGTACGGTACAGTAGTCCACTGCTCTACCTCTGTGTCGTCAAGTATACTATGCATCCATACCTGTGCTGCATTTTAGTTGTGTGCAGTATTACGTAGGAGGAGAGTGCAGAATTTTGCTGACCACCAGTTTATATATAGCAGTACGGTACAGTAGTCCACAGCTCTACCTCTGTGTCGTCAAGTATACTATGCATCCATACCTGTGCTGCATTTTAGTTGTGCGCAGTATATAGTAGGAGGACAGTGCAGAATTTTGCTGACCACCAGTATATATATAGCAGTACGGTACAGTAGTCCACTGCTCTACCTCTGTGTTTTCAAGTATACTATGCATCCATACCAGTGCTGCATTTTAGTTGTGCGCAGTATATAGTAGGAGGACAGTGCAGAATTTTGCTGACCACCAGTATATATATATATATAGCAGTAAGGTACAGTAGTCCACTGCTCTACCTCTGTGTCGTCAAGTATACTATGCATCCATACCTGTGCTGCATTTTAGTTATGCGCAGTATATAGTAGGAGGGGACAGTGCAGAATGTTGCTGTGACCACCAGTATATATATAGCAGTACGGTACAGTAGTCCACTGCTCTACCTCTGTGTCGTCAAGTATACTATGCATCCATACCTGTGCTGCATTTTAGTTGTGCGCAGTATATAGTAGGAGGACAGTGCAGAATTTTGCTGACCACCAGTATATATATAGCAGTACGGTACAGTAGTCCACTGCTCTACCTCTGTGTTTTCAAGTATACTATGCATCCATACCAGTGCTGCATTTTAGTTGTGCGCAGTATATAGTAGGAGGACAGTGCAGAATTTTGCTGACCACCAGTATTTATATATATATAGCAGTACGGTACAGTAGTCCACTGCTCTACCTCTGTGTCGTCAAGTATACTATGCATCCATACCTGTGCTGCATTTTAGTTGTGCGCAGTAAATAGTAGGAGGACAGTGCAGAATTGTGCTGACCACCAGTATATATATAGCAGTACAGTACGGAAGGCCACTGCTCTACCTACCTCTGTGTCGTCAAGTATACTATCCATCTACATTCTATACCTGTGGTGCATTTTAGTTTTGCAATTTGCTGACAGTGACCACCAGTATATATAGCAGTAAGGTACGGAAGGCCACTGCTCTACCTACCTCTGTGTCGTCAAGTATACTATCCATCTAGATTCTATACCTGTGGTGCATTTTAGTTTTGCAGTTTGCTGACAGTGACCACCAGTATATATAGCAATACGGTACGGAAGGCCAAGACGATGAAATGCCATCAACGTCGTCTGCCAAGGCCGATTCCCAATGAAAAAGTTCAGTAAAATGACCCAAAAATCAAAATTAAAAGCATCTGATGATAAGCGTAAACTTGCCAATATGCCATTTACGACACGGAGTGGCAAGGAACGGCTGAGGCCCTGCCCTATGTTCATGGCTAGTGGTTCAGATTCACATGAGGACGGAAGCACTGATCCTCTTGCTAGAAAACTGCAGTGCCACTCCTAGATGGGCCAGGTGTTTGTGTCTGCCACTTGGGTCGCTTAGCTTAGCCATCCAGCGACCTTGGTGCACCTCTTTTTTTCTTTGCATCATGTGCTGTTTGGGGACTTTTTTTTTAAATCTGCCATCCTGTCTGACACTGCAGTGCCACTCCTAGATGGGCCAGGTGTTTGTGTCGGCCACTTGGGTCGCTTAGCTTAGCCATCCAGCGACCTTGGTGCACCTCTTTTTTTTCTTTGCATCATGTGCTGTTTGGGGACTATTTTTTAAATCTGCCATCCTGTCTGACACTGCAGTGCCACTCCCAGATGGGCCAGGTGTTTGTGTCGGCCACTTGGGTCGCTTAGCTTAGTCACACAGCTACCTCATTGCACCTCTTTTTTTCTTTGCATCATGTGCTGTTTGGGGATTATTTTTTAAATCTGCCATCCTGTCTGATACTGCAGTGCAACTCCTAGATGGGCCAGGTGTTTGTGTCGGCCACTTGGGTCACTTAGTTTAGTCACACAGCTACCTCCTAGCACCTCTTTTTTTCTTTGCATCATGTGCTGTTTGGGGACTATTTTTTAAATCTGCCATCCTGTCTGACACTGCAGTGCCACTCCTAGATGGGCCAGGTGTTTGTGTCGGCCACTTGGGTCGCTTAGCGTAGCCATCCAGCGACCTCGGTGCAAATTTTAGGACTAAAAATAATATTGTGAGGTGTGAGGTATTCAGAATAGACTGGAAATGAGTGGAAATTATGGTTATTGAGGTTAATAATACTATGGGATCGAAATGACGCCCAAATTCTATGATTTAGGCTGTTTTTGAGGATTTTTTGTAAAAAAAACACCCGAATCCAAAACACACCCGAATCCGACAAAAAATTTTCAAGGAGGTTTTGCCAAAACGTGTCCGAATCCAAAACACGGCTGCGAAACCGAATCCAAAACCAAAACCCAAAAATTTTTCGTGCACATCACTAGTTCAGATAGTTCAAATTAGAACAAGGTTATCAATGTCTTAAACTCTTTGTTACTTCAACACACAGCACATTAAATAAAGCTTGCATAAGAAATTGCCTCATTTAAACCAAAAGGGACTATTGTATTTAAACAGAAGATCCATTTAGCCTCCTTTTGTAGAAGCAATCTGCCTCTGTCACCCCTCCTTTTACTGTCAGGGACACCATCTATCATTCTATAACGTAGACTAGACAGATTATGCCCAAATGCTTTAAAATGCTTCACTACTGGCTGTTCAATGTATTTACCTCCTAGAGCTTGTTTAATTGCACTTCTGTGCTGAGCCATTCTTTCCCTGAAGGAGCAAATGGTTTTACCGATGTAATATAAGTCGCAGGGGCATCTGAGGCAGTATATAACAAATCGAGAGGTGCAAGTTAAAGAATGCTTTATTTCAATCAGTTTACTGGAATGTGGATGTACAAATAAATTACCTGTTTCTAAATAAAGACAGGTAGTGCACCCCAAACATTTATAATTACCTCCTTTTTTAGTCAGGAAGTGTTTGGGCGACGATGAAATTAAATTGGATACGTCATTGTGCACTACAAGATCCTTAATGTTTTTTCCTATTTTATAAAAGGGAAGAATCACTGAATTACTTAAGGATGTAAGGTCAGGATCAGTTTGTACAACTAGCCACACCCTCTTTACGGTTCAAAATTTTTTTTGCTAGCCGTGAAATACCTATTTACAAAAACCAGAGAGTTGTCAGTTTTACTGCCGTGAGTGGAGTTAGTAGATGAATCCTTAGGAGTCGAAAGGGCCTTGCTTTTTGCAATCTGTAACGATTTGTTAGAATAACCCCTTTCTAAAAATCTATTTGTCATTACTTCCATTTGTTTAATTTCATCAGATGTGTCGCTGCAGATACGATGTACTCGTAAATACTGCGAATAAGGGAGACCTCGTTTTAATGGCTCAGGATGATGGCTAGCAGCATGTAACAAATTATTACAATCAGTTGGTTTGTGGTATATGGAAGTCTGTAGTGTCTGATCTTTCAAAGTTATATTTACATCAAGGAAATTAATTTCTGATTCCTGTATATCAAACGTAAATTTGATATTGGGGTCTCTCTCATTTACAGCATGCTTCATTTTAATAAAAGCAATCTTTGTGCCTGCCCACAACAAGAACACGTCATCTATATAACGTACATAAAACGGTATGTTATTCCGATACATCTCATCTTCAAAGAAAAATGATTGCTCAAGTTTAAACATAAATGCATTAGCATAAACCGGTGCTGTTGGAGAACGCCAAGAGTGTGCATAACTGTCATCAAAGCAAAGGGGGGCTACTTTGAGGAATCTAAAACATAAAACATATTTTGATTTGTTTAACACTTTTTTGTTTACAACATAATTCCATATGTGTTCTTTCATAGTTTTAATGTCTTCAGAATTAATCTACAATGTAGAAAATAGTTAAAATAAATAAACCATTGAATGAGAAAGTGTGTCCAAACTTTTGACTGGCACTGTATATATATATATATATATATATAGTACGTGTTTCATAAACATAAATATACTGTATCATGCTTCATTTGTACATAGCAGTAATTAAAGCACCTCAAAGGTAGCACTGTACATTGTGAATTCAAAAGTGGCAAAACCTTTTCTGACTCTTGGCCAAACTAGGTTAATAATCTCTGAATTATAGGGAAAAATGCAGATTACAATTTTTTTTTATTCTTAGTACAACCTTTCTGAATAATCATTTTTCTTTGTAAAAGCACATATCCAGTACATATTATCATTTTAAAGGAGAAGAGACACGTTTTGCTAATATATGTAAATTTACATTATTTTATCATTCATGGAAACATATACCTAAACCATTTCATTTATTTATTTTTCTGTTATGTATTTTTATTAATACTTAGTAAATGGCTAGGCCAGTGGTTCTCTAACTATGTTTGAATCACAGCACCCTAGAGTGTCAGAATTTTTTTCACAGCACCCGTAGGCCAAAAATTTCTTATTGAGAAATCACTTTTTTTTTTTTTTACATTTTATCCTTAGGGTCAGTTATGTGGTGAGGGACAGGATTCACTTCAGTTGTCCATATATTTTATGACAGCCAGCTACAAGCCCTGATTTTGTCTATTACATTCAGCATAAAAAATTTAAACTGGTCCTGGACTACCAACCCAGGGCACCCCTGCAAGCACCTTGAGGCACCCCATGGCGCCTAGGTACACAGTTTGAGAACCACTAGGCTATGATAGTCACTTACAGATAACAGTAAACAGATGTTGCACTAATGGGAAGGTGTTGGTATTAGAGATGAGCGGTTTCGGTTCCTCGGAATCCGAACCCGCCCGAACTTCAGGTTTTTTTACACGGGGCCGAGCGACTCGGATCTTCCCGCCTTGCTCGGTTAACCCGAGCGCGCCCGAACGTCATCATCCCGCTGTCGGATTCTCGCGAGGCTCGTATTCTATCGTGAGACTCGGATTCTATATAAGGAGCCGCGCATCGCCGCCATTTTCACACGTGCATTGAGATTGATAGGGAGAGGACGTGGCTGGCGTCCTCTCCGTTTAGACTAGAGTACTAGAGAGAGACACAAATTTTGGGGAGCATATTATTAGGAGGAGTACTACTTGCTGCTGATAGTGTGACCAGTGACCACCAGTTTAATTAATCCGTTCTCTGCCTGAAAAAAAACGATACACAGTGTGACACAGTCACATACCATATCTGTGCTCAGCCCAGTGTGCTGCATCATATGTAATACTGTATATCATTATCTGACTGTGCTGAGTGCTCACTGCTCACACAGCTTAATTGTGGGGGAGACTGGGGAGCAGTTATAGCAGGAGTACATATTTTAAGTACAGTGCACACTTTTGCTGCCAGAGTGCCACTGCCAGTGTGACTGACCAGTGACCACTGACCACCAGTATTGTGATTGTCTGCTGACCACCAGTATATTGTGATTGTCTGCCTGAAAAAGTTAAACACTCGTCGTGTGGTGTTTTTATAAACGCATTCTGCAGACAGTGTCCAGCAGGTCCGTCATTACATAATATATACCTGTCCGGCTGCAGTACTAGTGTGATATATATATATTTTAATTTTATCTCATTATCATCCAGTCTATATTAGCAGCAGACACAGTACGGTAGTCCACGGCTGTAGCTACCTGTTATGCACACCAGTGCCTGCAGGAAAGTACTGGTGTCAGAATTGTTATGCACTCCAGTGCCTGCAGGAATGTACTGGTGTTTGAACTGTTATGCAAAACAAATGGACTCACAGACAGACTGGGGAATATGACATAACGTACACAGAAGGTGATAGGGTAACAAAATACACACAAGGTGAACAGAGAAGCCCAGAGGCTAAGGAACTGGGTATCTCCCTTGTATTAGAACTGCTCAGATGGGAAAAGCAAGATGTTGTGTTTTAATACGTAGAGAACCCGAAATGCTGTTGCTAAGGGCAACAGCAAAACCCTAAAGGGTTACCAACGGGTGTGGCAGTAAACTCCTTGGTCAGAGATGGAATGATAGACACAAGGAGAGTCTCCACAATCCTAATTCTCACTTGCAGTGCACAGGTTCAGCTTACTGCCACTAAACTGACCCCTGACACCTAGCACAGTGAGACAGGATTAGACAGGCAAGTCTTAGAATACAGCCGCAAACTTGCTAAGTTCACAGAGTAGTAACAGAACCCCAGCAAGCTAAACGACTGACTCCAGTCTTACTGCTAGGTCTGGATTGGCAGAGTGTAATACCAAATCCCCAGGCATATTTGCAGTAAGCAACAAACAAATACAAAGCTACACAGTACTGGTTAACTTTCAGGAACTGACTAACCAACAAAGATTCAGCAGCATCTGCTTACCCTGAGAAGAGGCCTTATAAAGCAGGTGCTGTCCACGCCCCACTCAGACCTCACAGACTGTGAGCACAAAAACCAGCACCGGATCCCCTGCCGTGCACAGAGCCTATAACCACTGCACAGCAAAAGACCCGAACCGGAGTATCAGCTGCGCTCAGGTTACTCCGCTAGCACTTGTCTCCCGGTTGCCATGACGACGTGGCAGCACAGGGCAGGAGACCCTAACAGTACCCCCCCTCTGACGAGGAGTCAAAGAACCCCTACCACCGGGTTTATCGGGGAACTGCGAGAAGAAAGAGCGTATTAGTCTGGGGGCATGAAGATCACAACTGTGCACCCACGACCGCTCCTCCGGGCCATACCCCTTCCAGTGCACCAAAAATGACAGCCGACCCCGAACCACCTTGGAGTCAAGAATCCTTTCAACAACAAACTCCCTCTGGCCACGTATCAGAAGAGGGGAAGGTCTTCCACTGGAAGAAGGATTACTAATCGCCCGTTTTAAAAGGGAACAATGAAATGTTTTATTGATACCCAAAGAACGGGGCAGATCTAACTGAAATGCCACCGGATTGATAACCCTGGTGATCTTATAAGGGCCGATGAACCGGGGGCCTAACTTATGAGATGGCTGTCTCAACTTCAAATTCTTGGTAGACAACCAGACGAAGTCTCCTAATTTGAAGCTGCAGGGTCTTTTCCGCTTATCAAAAACCCTTTTGGTCACTAATGACACAGACACAAGGGCTTTCTTCACTTTCCGCCAAATACCTCTAAGGACCGAAACCACAGAGGAACCACCAGGTGTGGAGTCCAGGGGGTCAAAAGAATTGGCCTTAGGATGATGCCCATACACACAAAGGAAGGGAGAGATCCCTGTAGCAGAGTGAGCCGCGTTGTTATAGGCAAACTCCGCCATGGACAGATGAGCAACCCAGTCAGTCTGACACTTGGAGACATAACACCTGAGGAACTGCTCCAAGGACTGGTTCACCCTTTCAGTCTGCCCATTAGACTGCGGATGGTAGCCTGACGACAAGCTGACAGAAATCTGGAGATCGGAACAAAATGCCCTCCAGAATTTGGCCACAAACTGGGATCCGCGGTCAGAGACCACATCAAGTGGCAACCCGTGGAGACGCACAACATGCAGCATAAATAATTCAGACAGGCATCTGGCCGATGGCAGCCCAACCAGTGGAACGAAGTGCGCCATCTTCGAAAACCTGTCAACGACAACCCAGATGGCTGTCATCCCCGAGGATTTGGGCAAGTCCACCACAAAATCCATTGAAATGTGGGTCCATGGCTTAGATGGGATAGAGAGTGGATGTAATGGGCCAACAGGAACCCCTCTAGGAGTCTTATTTCGGGCACAGATGTCACATGCCCGAACCCACTGATCCACATCCTTAGCCACCGAGGGCCACCACACCGCCCTAGATAGCAACTCCCGAGTTCTGGCAATACCCGGGTGACCTGCCGACTTCTTGGCATGGAATTCCAGGAACACTCGCTGTCTTAACCTAGGAGGCACAAACAAAAGACCTACCGGAAGGTCTGGAGGAGCCTGCTCCTGTGCTCTAAGGACTAATGATAAGAGGTCCTGGGTAATGCCCACTTTAATACATGATGGGGAAACAATGGGCAACGGCTCCTCGGTGGTCTCCTGGATTGGAGCAAAACTCAGCGAGAGCGCATCAGCCTTGATGTTTTTTGACCCAGGGCGATATGTTATCAAAAAATTAAAGCGAGCAAAAAACAAAGCCCATCGTGCCTGCCTGGCAT
Source organism: Pseudophryne corroboree (assembly GCF_028390025.1). Taxonomy (NCBI): domain Eukaryota; kingdom Metazoa; phylum Chordata; class Amphibia; order Anura; family Myobatrachidae; genus Pseudophryne; species Pseudophryne corroboree. The sequence goes on along the minus strand of NC_086449.1, from coordinate 567,347,636 downwards.
TGAGACGCTTTGCTGACTCTAAATATGCCAGATTCTTATGGTCAGTGAGAATTGAGACCACAAACTTAGCCCCCTCAAGCCAGTGTCTCCACTCCTCGAGTGCATCCTTAATAGCCAACAATTCCCGGTTACCCACGTCATAATTCATCTCGGCAGGCGAAAATTTACGGGAAAAGTAAGCACAGGGATGAAGGCGATTATCAGACACTCCCATCTGAGAAAGCACTGCCCCAATACCCATCTCAGAGGCATCCACCTCCACCACAAAAGGACGCTCTGGATCTGGGTGTCGCAGCACCTTGGCCGAAACAAATGCCCTTTTGAGACAGGCAAAAGCCGCTTTAGCCTCACAAGACCAGTGAGCAACATCTGCCCCTTTCTTAGTGAGTGCCACCAAGGGCGCCACTATAGACGAAAATCCAGCGATAAATCGTCTATAAAAATTCGCAAAGCCCAGGAAACGCTGAAGCGCCTTCAAACTAGTGGGCTGCACCCAATCCAGGACTGCCTGTACCTTGGAACCCTCCATTTGGAAACCTTCTGGGGAGATAATATATCCTAGAAATGCGATTTGCTGAACTTCAAATTCGCACTTTTCCAGCTTCGCCCCAAGCCGGTGGTCTCTGAGTTTCTGGAGGACTAAGCGTACATGCTTCCGATGTTCCTCCAGGGAATGGGAGAAGATTAGGATGTCATCTAAGTATACAACTAAGAATCTATCCAAATATTCCCTGAGCACATCATTCATGAAATCCTGGAAGACTGCCGGGGCATTACAGAGCCCAAAAGGCATCACCAAATATTCATAATGCCCTGAGTGGGTATTAAAGGCAGTCTTCCATTCATCCCCCTCTCTTATTCGGATTAGATTGTACGCACCGCGTAGGTCAATCTTAGAAAAAATGGTGGCAGTACGAAGCTGGTCAAACAAGACCGAAATGAGAGGCAGTGGGTATGAGTTTTTAATCGTGATACGGTTCAATTCCCTGAAGTCGATGCAGGGTCGCAACGAACCGTCCTTTTTACCCACGAAGAAGAACCCCGACCCAACTGGAGACTGTGAAGGTCTGATAAATCCCTTAGCCAAGTTCTCCTGAATGTACTCTGCCATAGCCTGAGTCTCAGGACGTGACAGGGAGTACAACCTGCTCTTGGGAAGCTTAGCATTTGGCAACAAATCAATGGCACAGTCATAGGGGCGATGGGGAGGTAGTACCTCTGCAACTTTTTTGGAGAACACGTCCGCAAAATCTGCATAACACCCTGGCAATCCTGGCAAACTTAGCTGCGAGAGCCTGACTGGAAGGCTCAAGCAACTCCTGAAACAATCAGTACCCCAACTAAGAATCTCCCCAGAGACCCAGTCAAATTGAGGATTGTGGGCCCTTAACCAGGGTAACCCCAACACCAATGGGGCAAAAGTACAGACAGTCACATAAAAGGACAATTTTTCAGAGTGTGTGGCTCCAATAAACAAAGAAATCTGGCTAGTGCAAGAGGTAATTTTACCTTGGGATAATGGTTCCCCGTTTAACCCACAAATCTCAATTTCCGATGCCAAGGGTACTAAGGGAACAGAGTGTTTCAGGGTGAATTGGCGGTCCATAAAAACCCCCGTCGGCCCCACTGTCCACAAAGGCCTCAGTCTTGACAGTTTGACCGAGGATCTTCAAGGTCACCGGAATGATAAAAGTCTTCTTGGGAAATTCTGACTTCTGGCCTGACAGGATATTTCCCATCACCCTCAGGCCCTGAAGTTTTCCGGCTTTTCTGGGCATGATACTACCACATGACCTTTATTCCCACAGTACAAACACAACCCCTGCTGTCTCCTCCGCGTCTTCTCACGCGAGGAGAGGCGGGTAGCCCCAATCTGCATAGGCTCCTCGGAAAATTCCTCAGAGTCTGAGGTTCCCTTGGGAAGGAAGGAAATCTCAGTCTCCCTTTCAAGCCTACGCTCTCTCAGCCGTCTATCCACCCGGATGGATAACTGCATGAGCTGACCCAAGCTATCAGGCAAGGGATATTGTACCAGTTGGTCCTTTATCTGGTTAGAAAGACCTCTTCGGTACTGGTGTCTCAGGGCTGGGTCATTCCACTGGGTATCATAGGCCAACCTCCGAAACTCCGTACAGTAAACCTCAACTGGCCTTCGCCCTTGCTTAAGGATCGAAATCTGAGCCTCGGCTGAGGCCGTCTTGTCAGGGTCATCATACAACATGCCCAGTGCCGTAAAAAAAGCATCAACACTTTTAAGCGACGGACAGTCAGGCTGCAACCCATATGCCCAGACCTGTGGGTCTCCTTGTAGCAAGGAAATCACTATGCCCACCCGCTGAATCTCCGACCCAGAAGACTGAGGCCTAAGCCGGAAGTATAGCTTGCAGCTCTCCTTGAAACAAAAGAACTGCGAGCGATCTCCAGAAAAACGATCCGGGAGATTTACTTTCGGCTACTTAACCCCTGCAGGTGCTGCTGCTGCGGGAGCTCCGCCAGCAGCCTGGGAGGTGTGCATTTTAATGGACAAATCATTAAATTGTCGAGTCAGGACCTGCACCTGATCGACCACCTGTTGCAACATATTTTGAGGGGTATGCTCCATATTCCCACAAAATTTCAACAGGAGTATTAGGCTGCTGAATATGTTATGCACACCAGTGCCTGCAGGAAAGTACTGGTGTCAGAATTGTTATGCACTCCAGTGCCTGCAGGAATGTACTGGTGTTTGAACTGTTATGCAAAACAAATGGACTCACAGACAGACTGGGGAATATGACATAACGTACACAGAAGGTGATAGGGTAACAAAATACACACAAGGTGAACAGAGAAGCCCAGAGGCTAAGGAACTGGGTATCTCCCTTGTATTAGAACTGCTCAGATGGGAAAAGCAAGATGTTGTGCTTTAATACGTAGAGAACCCGAAATGCTGTTGCTAAGGGCAACAGCAAAACCCTAAAGGGTTACCAACGGGTGTGGCAGTAAACTCCTTGGTCAGAGATGGAATGATAGACACAAGGAGAGTCTCCACAATCCTAATTCTCACTTGCAGTGCACAGGTTCAGCTTACTGCCACTAAACTGACCCCTGACACCTAGCACAGTGAGACAGGATTAGACAGGCAAGTCTTAGAATACAGCCGCAAACTTGCTAAGTTCACAGAGTAGTAACAGAACCCCAGCAAGCTAAACGACTGACTCCAGTCTTACTGCTAGGTCTGGATTGGCAGAGTGTAATACCAAATCCCCAGGCCTATTTGCAGTAAGCAACAAACAAATACAAAGCTACACAGTACTGGTTAACTTTCAGGAACTGACTAACCAACAAAGATTCAGCAGCATCTGCTTACCCTGAGAAGAGGCCTTATAAAGCAGGTGCTGTCCACGCCCCACTCAGACCTCACAGACTGTGAGCACAAAAACCAGCACCGGATCCCCTGCCGTGCACAGAGCCTATAACCACTGCACAGCAAAAGACCCGAACCGGAGTATCAGCTGCGCTCAGGTTACTCCGCTAGCACTTGTCTCCCGGTTGCCATGACGACGTGGCAGCACAGGGCAGGAGACCCTAACACTACCTCTGTGTCGGCAGTCGCTCGTCCATCCATAATTGTATACCACCTACCCGTGGTTTTTTTTTTCTATCTTCTTGATACTAGTAGCTTACTTTAGGAGTCTGCAGTGCTGAGTCTGACAGACAGTGTCCAGCAGGTCCGTCATTACATAATATATACCTGTCCGGCTGCAGTACTAGTGTGATATATATATATATTTTAATTTTATCTCATTATCATCCAGTCTATATTAGCAGCAGACACAGTACGGTAGTCCACGGCTGTAGCTACCTCTGTGTCGGCAGTCGCTCGTCCATCCATAATTGTATACCACCTACCCGTGGTTTTTTTTTTTCCTATCTTCTTGATACTAGTAGCTTACTTTAGGAGTCTGCAGTGCTGACAGTGTCCAGCAGGTCCGTCATTACATAATATATACCTGTCCGGCTGCAGTACTAGTGTGATATATATATATATTTTAATTTTATCTCATTATCATCCAGTCTATATTAGCAGCAGACACAGTACGGTAGTCCACGGCTGTAGCTACCTCTGTGTCGGCAGTCGCTCGTCCATCCATAATTGTATACCACCTACCCGTGGTTTTTTTTTCTTTCTATCTTCTTGATACTAGTAGCTTACTTTAGGAGTCTGCAGTGCTGAGTCTGACAGACAGTGTCCAGCAGGTCCGTCATTACATAATATATACCTGTCCGGCTGCAGTACTAGTGTGATATATATATATATTTTAATTTTATCTCATTATCATCCAGTCTATATTAGCAGCAGACACAGTACGGTAGTCCACGGCTGTAGCTACCTCTGTGTCGACAGTCGCTCGTCCATCCATAATTGTATACCACCTACCCGTGTTTTTTTTTTCTATCTTCTTGATACTAGTAGCTTACTTTAGGAGTCTGCAGTGCTGACAGACAGTGTCCAGCAGGTCCGTCATTACATAATATATACCTGTCCGGCTGCAGTACTAGTGTGATATATATATATATATTTTAATTTTATCTCATTATCATCCAGTCTATATTAGCAGCAGACACAGTACGGTAGTCCACGGCTGTAGCTACCTCTGTGTCGGCAGTCGCTCATCCATCCATAATTGTATACCACCTACCCGTGGTTTTTTTTTTATATCTTCTTGATACTAGTAGCTTACTTTAGGAGTCTGCAGTGCTGAGTCTGACAGACAGTGTCCAGCAGGTCCGTCATTACATAATATATACCTGTCCGGCTGCAGTACTAGTGTGATATATATATATATATTTTAATTTTATCTCATTATCATCCAGTCTATATTAGCAGCAGACACAGTACGGTAGTCCACGTCTGTAGCTACCTCTGTGTCGGCAGTCGCTCGTCCATCCATAATTGTATACCACCTACCCGTGGTTTTTTTTTTTCTATCTTCTTGATACTAGTAGCTTACTTTAGGAGTCTGCAGTGCTGACAGACAGTGTCCAGCAGGTCCGTTATTACATAATATATACCTGTCCGGCTGCAGTACTAGTGTGATATATATATATATTTTAATTATATCTCATTATCATCCAGTCTATATTAGCAGCAGACACAGTACGGTAGTCCACGGCTGTAGCTACCTCTGTGTCGGCAGTCGCTCGTCCATCCATAATTGTATACCACCTACCCGTGTTTTTTTTTTTTTTTCTATCTTCTTGATACTAGTAGCTTACTTTAGGAGTCTGCAGTGCTGAGTCTGACAGACAGTGTCCAGCAGGTCCGTCATTACATAATATATACCTGTCCGGCTGCAGTACTAGTGTGATATATATATATATATTTTAATTTTATCTCATTATCATCCAGTCTATATTAGCAGCAGACACAGTACGGTAGTCCACGGCTGTAGCTACCTCTGTGTCGGCAGTCGCTCGTCCATCCATAATTGTATACCACCTACCCGTGGTTTTTTTTTTTTCTATCTTCTTGATACTAGTAGCTTAGTTTAGGAGTCTGCAGTGCTGAGTCTGACAGACAGTGTCCAGCAGGTCCGTCATTACATAATATATACCTGTCCGGCTGCAGTACTAGTGTGATATATATATTTTAATTTTATCTCATTATCATCCAGTCTATATTAGCAGCAGACACAGTACGGTAGTCCACGGCTGTAGCTACCTCTGTGTCGGCAGTCGCTCGTCATCCATAAGTATACTAGTATCCATCCATCTCCATTGTTTACCTGAGGTGCCTTTTAGTTGTGCCTATTAAAATATGGAGAACAAAAATGTTGAGGTTCCAAAAATAGGGAAAGATCAAGATCGACTTCCACCTCGTGCTGAAGCTGCTGCCACTAGTCATGGCCGAGACGATGAAATGCCAGCAACGTCGTCTGCCAAGGCCGATGCCCAATGTCATAGTACAGAGCATGTAAAATCCAAAACAACAAATATCAGTAAAAAAAAAGGACTCAAAAATCTAAAATAAAATTGTCGGAGGAGAAGCGTAAACTTACCAATATGCCATTTACCACACGGAGTGGCAAGGAACGGCTGAGGCCCTGGCCTATGTTCATGGCTAGTGGTTCAGCTTCACATGAGGATGGAAGCACTCAGCCTCTCGCTAGAAAAATGAAAAGACTCAAGCTGGCAAAAGCACAGCAAAGAACTGTGCGTTCTTCGAAATCCCAAATCCACAAGGAGAGTCCAATTGTGTCGGTTGCGATGCCTGACCTTCCCAACACTGGACGTGAAGAGCATGCGCCTTCCACCATTTGCACGCCCCCTGCAAGTGCTGGAAGGAGCACCCGCAGTCCAGTTCCTGATAGTCAGATTGAAGATGTCAGTGTTGAAGTACACCAGGATGAGGAGGATATAGGTGTTGCTGGCGCTGGGGAGGAAATTGACAAGGAGGATTCTGATGGTGAGGTGGTTTGTTTAAGTCAGGCACCCGGGGAGACACCTGTTGTCCGTGGGAGGAATATGGCCATTGACATGCCTGGTGAAAATACCAAAAAAATCAGCTCTTCGTTGTGGAAGTATTTCAACAGAAATGCGGACAACATTTGTCAAGCCGTGTGTTGCCTTTGTCAAGCTGTAATAAGTAGGGGTAAGGACGTTAACCACCTCTGAACATCCTCCCTTATACGTCACCTGCAGCGCATTCATAATAAGTCAGTGACAAGTTCAAAAACTTTGGGCAACAGCGGAAGCAGTCCACTGACCAGTAAATCCCTTCCTCTTGTAACCAAGCTCACGCAAACCACCCCACCAACTCCCTCAGTGTCAATTTCCTCCTTCCACAGGAATGCCAATAGTCCTGCAGGCCATGTCACTGGCAATTCTGACGAGTCCTCTCCTGCCTGGGATTCCTCCGATGCATCCTTGCGTGTAACGCCTACTGCTGCTGGCGCTGCTGTTGTTGCTGCTGGGAGTCGATGGTCATCCCAGAGGGGAAGTCGTAAGCCCACTTTTAATACTTCCACCAAGCAATTGACTGTCCAACAGTCCTTTGCGAGGAAGATGAAATATCACAGCAGTCATCCTGTTGCAAAGCGGATAACTGAGGCCTTGACAACTATGTTGGTGTTAGACGTGCGTCCGGTATCCGCCGTTAGTTCACAGGGAACTAGACAATTTCTTGAGGTAGTGTGCCCCCGTTACCAAATACCATCTAGGTTCCACTTCTCTAGGCAGGCGATACCGAGAATGTACACGGACGTCAGAAAAAGACTCACCAGTGTCCTTAAAAATGCAGTTGTACCCAATGTCTACTTAACCACGGACATGTGGACAAGTGGAGCAGGGCAGGGTCAGGACTATATGACTGTGACAGCCCACTGGGTAGATGTATGGACTCCCGCCGCAAGAACAGCAGCGGCGGCACCAGTAGCAGCATCTCACAAACGCCAACTCTTTCCTAGGCAGGCTACGCTTTGTATCACCGGTTTCCAGAATACGCACACAGCTGAAAACCTCTTACGGCAACTGAGGAAGATCATCGCGGAATGGCTTACCCCAATTGGACTCTCCTGTGGATTTGTGGCATCGGACAACGCCAGCAATATTGTGTGTGCATTAAATATGGGCAAATTCCAGCACGTACCATGTTTTGCACATACCTTGAATTTGGTGGTGCAGAATTATTTAAAAAACGAGAGGGGCGTGCAAGAGATGCTGTCGGTGGCCAGAAGAATTGCGGGACACTTTCGGCGTACAGGCACCACGTACAGAAGACTGGAGCACCACCAAAAACGCCTGAACCTGCCCTGCCATCATCTGAAGCAAGAAGTGGTAACGAGGTGGAATTCAACCCTATATATGCTTCAGAGGTTGGAGGAGCAGCAAAAGGCCATTCAAGCCTATACAATTGAGCACGATATAGGAGGTGGAATGCACCTGTCTCAAGCGCAGTGGAGAATGATTTCAACGTTGTGCAAGGTTCTGCAACCTTTTGAACTTGCCACACGTGAAGTCAGTTCAGACACTGCCAGCCTGAGTCAGGTCATTCCCCTCATCAGGCTTTTGCAGAAGAAGCTGGAGACATTGAAGGAGGAGCTAACACAGAGCGATTCCGCTAGGCATGTGGGACTTGTGGATGAAGCCCTTAATTCGCTTAACAAGGATTCACGGGTGGTCAATCTGTTGAAATCAGAGCACTACATTTTGGCCACCGTGCTCGATCCTAGATTTAAAACCTACCTTGGATCTCTCTTTCCGGCACACACAAGTCTGCTGGGGTTCAAAGACCTGCTGGTGAGAAAATTGTCAAGTCAAGCGGAACGCGACCTGTCAACATCTCCTCCTTCACATTCTCCCGCAACTGGGGGTGCGAGGAAAAGGCTCAGAATTCCGAGCCCACCCGCTGGCGGTGATGCAGGGCAGTCTGGAGCGACTGCTGATGCTGACATCTGGTCCGGACTGAAGGACCTGACAACGATTACGGACATGTCGTCTACTGTCACTGCATATGATTCTCTTCCCATTGAAAGAATGGTGGAGGATTATATGAGTGACCGCATCCAAGTAGGCACGTCAGACAGTCCGTACTTATACTGGCAGGAAAAAGAGGCAATTTGGAGGCCCTTGCACAAACTGGCTTTATTCTACCTAAGTTGCCCTCCCACAAGTGTGTACTCCGAAAGAGTGTTTAGTGCCGCCGCTCACCTTGTCAGCAATCGGCGTACGAGGTTACTTCCAGAAAATGTGGAGAAGATGATGTTCATTAAAATGAATTATAATCAATTCCTCCGTGGAGACATTGACCAGCAGCAATTGCCTCCACAAAGTACACAGGGAGCTGAGATGATGGATTCCAGTGGGGACGAATTGATAATCTGTGAGGAGGGGGATGTACACGGTGATATATCGGAGGATGATGATGAGGTGGACATCTTGCCTCTGTAGAGCCAGTTTGTGCAAGGAGAGATTAATTGCTTCTTTTTTGGTGGGGGTCCAAACCAACCCGTCATTTCAGTCACAGTCGTGTGGCAGACCCTGTCACTGAAATGATGGGCTGGTTAAAGTGTGCATGTCCTGTTTATACAACATAAGGGTGGGTGGGAGGGCCCAAGGACAATTCCATCTTGCACCTCTTTTTTCTTTCATTTTTCTTTGCGTCATGTGCTGTTTGGGGAGTATTTTTTTGAAGGGCCATCCTGCGTGACACTGCAGTGCCACTCCTAGATGGGCCAGGTGTTTGTGTCGGCCACTAGGGTCGCTTATCTTACTCACACAGCTACCTCATTGCGCCTCTTTTTTTCTTTGCGTCATGTGCTGTTTGGGGAGTGTTTTTTGGAAGGGCCATCCTGCGTGACACTGCAGTGCCACTCCTAGATGGGCCAGGTGTTTGTGTCGGCCACTAGGGTCGCTTATCTTACTCACACAGCTACCTCATTGCGCCTCTTCTTTTCTTTGCGTCATGTGCTGTTTGGGGAGTGTTTTTTGGAAGGGCCATCCTGCGTGACACTGCAGTGCCACTCCTAGATGGGCCAGGTGTTTGTGTCGGCCACTAGGGTCGCTTATCTTACTTACACAGCTACCTCATTGCGCCTCTTTTTTTCTTTGCGTCATGTGCTGTTTGGGGAGTGTTTTTTGGAAGGGCCATCCTGCGTGACACTGCAGTGCCACTCCTAGATGGGCCAGGTGTTTGTGTCGGCCACTAGGGTCGCTTATCTTACTCACACAGCTACCTCATTGCGCCTCTTTTTTTCTTTGCGTCATGTGCTGTTTGGGGAGTGTTTTTTGGAAGGGCCATCCTGCGTGACACTGCAGTGCCACTCCTAGATGGGCCAGGTGTTTGTGTCGGCCACTAGGGTCGCTTAGCTTAGTCATCCAGCGACCTCGGTGCAAATTTTAGGACTAAAAATAATATTGTGAGGTGTTCAGAATAGACTGAAAATGAGTGGAAATTATGGTTTTTGAGGTTAATAATACTTTGGGATCAAAATGACCCCCAAATTCTATGATTTAAGCTGTTTTTTAGTGTTTTTTGAAAAAAACACCCGAATCCAAAACACACCCGAATCCGACAAAAAAAATTCGGTGAGGTTTTGCCAAAACGCGGTCGAACCCAAAACACGGCCGCGGAACCGAACCCAAAACCAAAACACAAAACCCGAAAAATTTCAAGTGCACATCTCTAGTTGGTATTCCGGCGCTTAGAATGCCGGCAGTCAGGATACCGATAGTGGCATCCCGATGCACAGAATCCCGACACCTTGTTGGTAAGTATTCAAAACTTCCTCCTCTACCCCCCTAACCCCCCTAACCCTCCTTTCCCACAGCGTGACCTTAACCCCCCCCCTCCCCCCGCATTGTACACTTAACCCTTCCTGGTGGTGCCTAACTGTAACCTTCCCTCCCCGCAGCATAACCCTAACCCACTCCACACAGAGCCTAACCCTCTCTTCTTAGTGTCTAAACCTAACCCTCCCTCCCTGCACCCTAACCCTAACCTCTCCCCCTGCAGTCTAATCCTAATCTCTCTCACTTATAATAGCCACATGGATACATCTATAATAGGCGAGTCTGAACCACAATTTTTTTCCTTTTACATATTGATTTGATATTACACACCATATTGGCCTTTTATATAATTTTGAATTCCTTTTATGACAGAAAGTCATGATAATCAGTCAAGCAGATTGCTAGGTTAATTTAAGCAGTGTATGCCTAAAAGGGATTTATATGACCCATATAGAGTTCTGTTGCCTCAAGTCATTTTTAGCATGGTCCATTGGGCAAACCATATTTATTGTTTATGTGGCCTTAATCCAATTACTTCAGAATTTTATGAAAACAACAGAAAAGTCTGAGCGTATTTAGGGGGTTATTCAGATCGGTATGCAATGTACCAAAAATCGAGCATCTTGTGGCACACTGCACATGTGATGCATGTGCACGGCATGTGCGTATGCAATCAAAGTGGGAAAGCATCTCAGAATTTTGCACTTTGATTGACAGCGGCGGGCAATGTGGGGTGGAGTTACGGCATTGTGGGGTTGGTGCAGGGGAAAATGGGCAGAAAACCGTTGGGAAAAATGGCAGCGGACCGCCTGCATATGCAGCTTAGCTGCGGCAGTAGGGGGTCATCCACAAATGCTGCAATTGCAATCCGATTGCAATCACAGACAGGAGATAGCATGCTGGGCAGCCTTGCCCTGCAATGGATGCCCCCCCAGCATGCTAGAGAAGGAATTTCAGATTCTGCTTTTTAGCAGAATATGCAATCCTTACATAATAGTGCTCTTAGGGGTCTATTTACTAAGCCTTGGACGGAGATAAAGTGGATGGAGATAAAGTACCAGCCAATCAGCTCCTAACTGCCATGTTACAGATTGGGTTTGAAAATGGCAGTTAGGAGCCGATTGGCTGATACTTTATCTCCGTCCACTTTACCTCCATCCAGGCCTTAATAAATAGACCCCTTAGTTTCTTATGTCTTCAAATATTGGGGCAGATGTATTAACCTGGAGAAGGCATAAGGAACCAGTGATAAGTGCAAGGTGAAAGACACCAGCCAATCAGCTCCAATATGTAAATTAACAGTTAGGATCTGATTGGCTGGTTCCTTTATCACCTTACACTTATCACTGGTTTATCACTTCCTTATGCCTTCTCCAGGTTAATACATCTGCCCCATTCTACCTTAAATTTGCAGGGAGCTCTATATTATTTACAGTAGCTTAACATGTGCTGTTGGTTATCTAAACTTCATCTCATGGTTTCAAATGTTAAAAACATATGAAAATAATCATCCCTTTCACTGATGAACTTTTTCCCTGTAATTCAAATAAGAGGTGTGCTTCTGATTGGTAAAAAACAACATTATGTGACTGCATGTATACAAAATGCCATAATGCTGATCTATGCATTATTTTGTATAGTGAGTTAACAACATTGCTAATAAAATCTAATTTGGTTTAAACTACTGTCATAGAAGTTCCCCATTGTTCATGCTACACAGACTGAAAATAGTTTCTAGTACTTACAGTATATCTCTAAAATGATGTGACCAGTTAACATTACATGGAAAAGTTGTATTTATCTAAACACTCTGAATACTATGAATCATAAATGAACTCTGCACAATGGACCGGATTCAGAGATGGATGCAGATGGCTGTTTACGCAGCTAGATCTGCGTCCATCTCCTCACATGCTGGAGGCCGCCCAGTATAGGGCAAGGCCAACCAGCATGTGTGACGGGCCGTCTCCCAAGGCATCTGCAATGCATCAAACTAAGGTCAAACGTCATGGCACGCCCCTGTTTGTGCTGCCCCACCCCCCCAATGCCGCATCACTACCCCAAGAATGCCCACCACTGTCAATCCTTACTGGATGCAGCTGCAATGTGTAAGGTCACGCACGAATACTGCGGCCAGTGTGCGTGTGCAGACCAGATGGACGCGTACAGACACACGGCTGCATCCATCTCGGAATTAGCCCCAAAGAGTATTGTCCTGTTAGAATAAAAAACAAACACAGCACATTAATCCTAGTGCCTGTTCCTGTTAAATAAGGGAACTCCTACAGCACATAGAGACATGAATAGCTGAGAGTTGCTTGGGACCATCGTGATTCTGGCAATTTGGCCCATACAATTAAATTGCCAATCATTTAAATGCAAAACCAGGCTGAGTATGACTCGTCCTCAGCATTGCAGGGTTGAAATGGGGAAGAAAACCTAACTAAAAGTCCCCCCATCCCTTTCCTCCCCCCATATTAAAAGTCCCCCCTTAACAGTTCAGAATTGGGAAGGGATAATTATATTTTCAAAAGCCAGGAAATGTGGGAGATAACATTAAAAGTGTTCTATCTCCTCAATAGTATTCAATAGTACTCAATAGTATTCACGTTTTAAATAGTACTCACGTTCGAATTATGTGAACTCCGAGAGGCTATTCTCTGGTGGTTATATGTGATCAACAGAGTATTTTGACTGCACTGTAGAAAGTATTATACAACCATCCCTCCCACCCCCATCATGGATTCAATAAACTCAAAAGCACCTTTATTTAAAAGAGGTGAGTCACCTCTTTTAAATTTTGTGGCTCCCTAGGCTCATAGGAGTTATAGTCTCATGTGGTCTGTAAGAATCAGTGATAAACACAGTTTGGGATATCTTGGTCAGGTCAGCTCCAATCTCCAGTCTGCAGACTTGCATAGAGATGCATATAGGTCTAAGACAGCCATATTGTTTGCAGCCAGTCAGGGACATGTGCAAATACTGAATGACGATGATGACAGTACTAGTGAAGCACTTGTTCTTGGCTGCTTTTGAATCCACAGTACACATTGACTGGTGTTTGGTTGGACATATATTATGCTTTTGTCTGTGTGTTTAAGTTTTTTTTTCTTTTATGTGAGACGCTAAGTTGTTTTTGATTCATTAAAAAAGTACTGTATTTTAAGTTTTACTTATGTATAAAAGTGAATGCTGGTGATAAACAGCACTAAAACATTACCAGTAAGTATCCACTGGCCAATTGTCTAGTATATTACTACCAATATGGAATATATCACACAGTGCTGCTGACAATAGAACTGTTTCACATGAAATAATCTTCATTGAAGAGTGTTACATTCTGGATTCCCAGGTTGACTGGTCACAAGCAATTATTCGATGTCAATCCACCATTCAGCCTGTACTGTCCTCTTTGGCTAAAAGAAGATGCTCGGCAGAAGGAGCGCAATGTCATTAGAGGGTGTCCATGCAGAGTAGGTTTTTAACCCTTCAATGCTATAGATAGGTTTTAACATAAATTAAATATTTTTCATGTCTTTTCATGTCGATGTATTGCACATCTAGTTTCATATACAATATACAATTATGTTTTATACTTCTGCAGTATTCTGCAGCCAGGGACAGTGGGGAATACAAAGCATTCATAAAATAAAACCACAAAAACAAATGTCTGCATGTAATGGCTGCAGAAGCTCTTCTCACAAGAGTATGGGGGTCATTCCGACCCGATCGCTCGCTGCAGTTTGTCTCAGTGCAGAGATCGGGTTGGTGCGCCGGCGCATGGCAGTCATCACTGCCTAGCGATTGCCTTTGAGACAGAGGTGGTCGCTGGGCGGAAGAGAGCTGGACGGTGGCGTTAAGCCACCATATAGGAGGCGCGGTCCGGCCAATGCAGGCGTGGCTGGACTGTTGGGGGGGGCGGGCCGCAGCGGCTGCGGCCAGCGGCAGCGAGAACAACTCCCAGCCAGCTGCAGGAGCTGCGCTGGCCAGGAGTTACTCCTGAAGTACAAAAGCATCGCCGCTGTGCGATGCTTTTGTATTTGTGCAGGGGGGCCATACTGACATGTGGGGCGGACTAGCCCTGTGCTTGGCGTCCGCCTCCGCATGTCAGGGAAGATGATCGTAGCTGTGCTAAATTTAGCACAGATACAATCAACTTGAAATGACCCCCTATATACAATCTAGTGTGAAAACATTAGAGCTGTGATAATAGCAGTGATGGTGGAGTTTGGAACAGTAGTGGATTTGTCCAAAGAGTTGTGGTAGTGAATTTCATGTAGCATCACAGAAAAGTCTTACAGGCATTAGTGATAGGTGGTTACCAGAGATAAGGAACTGTTCAGAGGTACAGAAGATCTAACAGGGCATCATGGAGAGTACATTTGGATGATGCTGGAGATGCATGCAGGGCTTGTGCTGATGAAGGTTTTGATGGCTTGTAGGTGAGGGGTATAATTTGAATTGGATTCTAAAAGATATGAGGTGTTTTTTTAGTAATGTGCAGAATGGTGCAACAAACATGAAATAGCAAGAAAGGGAGAATAATCTTGCCACTTCTTTAAGATGGCTTGATGTAGGAACAGTAGGGATAGATAGGTTAGTTGAATGGCAGCTACAATATACAGTAGGAGCAGTAGCATAACACCCAAAGGCAATGGAGTGAAGTCCTCAGTCTGTTCCTCCCTGACAGCTGGCAAAGACTTACAGGTGAAACTCAGAAAATTAAAATATCGTGCAAAAGTTCATTTATTTCAGTAATTCAACTTAAAAGGTGAAACTAATATATCACATAGACTAATTACATGCAAAGTGAGGTAGTCCAAGCCTTTATTTGTTATAATTTTGATGATTGTGCCCTTACAGTTTAAGAAAACCTCAAATCCAAAATCTCAGAAAATAAGAATATTGTGAAAAGGTTCAATATTGTAGGCTCAAAGTGTCACACCCTAATCAGCTAATTAATCCAAACCACCTGCAAAGGGTTCTTGAGCCTTTAATGGGCTCTCAGTCTGGTTCAGTACAATTCACAATTATGGGGAAGACTGATGACCTGTCAGTTGTGCAGAAACCGTCATTGACACCCTCCACAAGGAGGGAAAGCCTCAAAACGGGTTGGGTTTCACAGATAGGGGGGCTAGAGTTGAGCTTTAGGTAGCGTTAGGACAGCCCTGTGGAGGTAGCAGAGGTAAAAGGATGTGCAGTAGAAGGTGACAAAGAGTGTCAAATGCAGCTGGTATATCCAGGAGGAGGAGTATGGCTAATTGGCTATTTAATGTCCAATGCTACTGTGTTTCAATGCCAGTTGCCCCTAAATTGCATAAACAGAGCACAGAAATGTCCATATTTTTTTATATTATTTAACTCTAGTTATTTGTGCTCAATGAATGCAATTGCCATTGCTTACTCTCTAAGTTTTCAGATATAGGCCCAGATTTATCAAGCCTTGGAGAGTGATAAATTGCACGGTGATAAAGTACAAACCAATCAGCTTCTGTCATTTTTCAAACACAGCCTGTAGCATGGCATTTAGAAGCTGATTGGCTGGTACTTTACCACCATGCAATTTATCACTCTTCACGGCTTCATAAATCTGGGCCTCAATATTTACCAAAGAGGAGTATTTACAATTTAAATCATATTTTATAATTAATTTAGAAAATAGTATCTTGTGGGAAATTGTGGTGCAACAAACTTAACCTAGGCAGTGCTCCATGTACTGAATTAGAGGCACCTGACTACAGTATTTATTTATTTTTTCATAAATGAAAATAAATTATATATCTATCACATACACATATGCATTTAGTACAAAACCAAATGCTGTATCAATGTTTGAAAACCTTTTTGTTTTCATAGTTTGAATGACTTAACAAATGTCTTACATTTTTCTTATAAAAATAAATAAGAATTTACTTACCGATAATTCTGTTTCTCGTAGTCCGTAGTGGATGCTGGGGACTCCGTCAGGACCATGGGGAATAGCGGCTCCGCAGGAGACAGGGCACAAAAATAAAGCTTTAGGATCAGGTGGTGTGTACTGGCTCCTCCCCCTATGACCCTCCTCCAAGCCTCAGTTAGGATACTGTGCCCGGACGAGCGTACACAATAAGGAAGGATATTGAACCCCGGGTAAGACTCATACCAGCCACACCAATCACACCGTATAACTTGTGATCTGAACCCAGTTAACAGTATGACAAACTTAGGAGCCTCTGAACAGACGGCTCACAACAAATAACAACCCGATTTTTTTGTAACAATAACTATGTACAAGTATTGCAGACAATCCGCACTTGGGATGGGCGCCCAGCATCCACTACGGACTACGAGAAATAGAATTATCGGTAAGTAAATTCTTATTTTCTCTAACGTCCTAAGTGGATGCTGGGGACTCCGTCAGGACCATGGGGATTATACCAAAGCTCCCAAACGGGCGGGAGAGTGCGGATGACTCTGCAGCACCGAATGAGAGAACTCAAGGTCCTCCTCAGCCAGGGTATCAAATTTGTAGAATTTTGCAAACGTATTTGTCCCTGACCAAGTAGCAGCTCGGCAGAGTTGTAATGCCGAGACTCCCCGGGCAGCCGCCCAGGATGAGCCCACTTTCCTTGTGGAATGGGCCTTGACAGATTTAGGTTGTGGCAAGCCTGCCACAGAATGTGCAAGTTGAATTGTGCTACAAATCCAACGAGCAATCGTCTGCTTAGAAGCAGGAGCACCCATCTTGTTGGGTGCATACAATATAAGCAGTGAGTCAGACTTTCTGACTCCCGCCGTTCTTGAAATATATATTTTCAATGCCCGGACCACGTCCAACAACTTGGAATCCTCCAACTCGTTAGTAGCCGCAGGCACCACAATAGGCTGGTTCAGGTGAAACGCTGACACCACCTTAGGCAGAAAATGAGGACGCGTCCGCAGTTCTGCCCTGTCCGTATGGAAAATCAGATATGGGCTCTTATATGATAAAGCCGCCAATTCTGATACTCTCCTGGCTGAAGCCAGGGCCAGTAGCATGGTTACTTTCCATGTGAGATACTTCAGCTCCACCGATTTGAGCGGCTCAAACCAATGGGATTTGAGAAAATCCAAGACTACATTAAGATCCCACGGTGCCACTGGGGGCACAACCGGGGGCTGTATATGTAGTACTCCTTTTACAAAAGTCTGGACTTCAGGAACTGAAGCCAATTCTTTCTGGAAGAAAATCGACAGGGCCGAAATTTGAACCTTAATGGACCCCAATTTGAGGCCCATAGACAATCCTGTTTGCAGGAAATGTAGGAATCGACCCAGTTGAAATTCCTCCGTGGGGGCCTTCCTGGCCTCACACCACGCAACATATTTCCTCCAAATGCGGTGATAATGTTGTGCAGTCACCTCCTTCCTGGCCTTTACCAGTGTAGGAATGACCTCTTCCGGAATGCCTTTTTCCTTTAGAATTCGGCGTTCAACCGCCATGCCGTCAAACGCAGCCGCGGTAAGTCTTGGAATAGACACGGTCCCTGCTGAAGCAGGTCCCGTCTTAGAGGTAGAGGCCACGGATCCTCCGTGAGCATCTCTTGAAGTTCCGGGTACCAAGTTCTTCTTGGCCAATCCGGAGCCACTAGTATCGTTCTTACTCCCTTTTGCCGTATAATTCTCAGTACTTTTGGTATGAGAGGCAGAGGAGGGAACACATACACTGACTGGAACACCCACGGTGTTACCAGAGCTTCCACAGCTATTGCCTGAGGATCTCTTGACCTGGCGCAATACCTGTCCAGTTTTTTGTTGAGGCGGGACGCCATCATATCCACCATTGGTTTTTCCCAACGGTTCACAATCATGTGGAAGACTTCTGGATGAAGTCCCCACTCTCCCGGGTGTAAATCGTGTCTGCTGAGGAAGTCTGCTTCCCAGTTGTCCACTCCCGGAATGAATACTGCTGACAGTGCTATCACATGATCTTCCGCCCAGCGAAGAATCCTTGCAGCTTCTGCCATTGCTGTCCTGCTTCTTGTGCCGCCCTGTCTGTTTACGTGGGCGACTGCCGTGATGTTGTCCGACTGGATCAACACCGGCTGACCCTGAAGCAGGGGTTTTGCCAGACTTAGAGCATTGTAAATCGCTCTTAGCTCCAGTATATTTATGTGAAGAGACATCTCCAGGCTTGACCATACTCCCTGGAAGTTTCTTCCTTGTGTGACCGCTCCCCAGCCTCTCAGACTGGCATCCGTGGTCACCAGGACCCAGTCCTGTATGCCGAATCTGCGGCCCTCTAACAGATGAGCACTCTGCAACCACCACAGAAGAGACACCCTTGTCCGTGGCGATAAGGTTATCCGCTGATGCATCTGCAGATGCGATCCGGACCATTTGTCCAGCAGATCCCACTGAAAAGTTTGTGCGTGGAATCTGCCGAATGGAATCGCTTCGTAAGAAGCCACCATCTTTCCCAGGACTCTTGTGCATTGATGCACAGACACTGTCCCTGGTTTTAGGAGGTTCCGGACAAGTTCGGATAACTCCCTGGCTTTCTCCTCCGGAAGAAACACCTTTTTCTGAACCGTGTCCAGAATCATTCCCAGGAACAGCAGACGTGTCGTCGGGGTCAACTGAGATTTTGGAAAATTCAGAATCCACCCGTGTTGTTGCAGCACTAGTTGGGTTAGTGCTACTCCGTCTTCCAGCTGTTCTCTGGATCTTGCCCTTATCAGGAGATCGTCCAAGTAAGGGATAATTAATACGCCTCTTCTTCGTAGAAGGATCATCATTTCGGCCATTACCTTGGTAAAGACCCGAGGTGCCGTGGACAATCCAAACGGCAGCGTCTGAAACTGATAATGACAGTTTTGCACCACGAACCTGAGGTACCCTTGATGGGCAAATTGGGACATGCAGGTAAGCGTCCTTTATGTCCAGGGACACCATAAAGTCCCCTTCTTCCAGATTCGCTATCACTGCTCTGAGTGACTCCATCTTGAACTTGAATTTTTGTATGTACTGGTTCAAAGATTTGAGATTTAGAATAGGTCTTACCGAGCCGTCCGGCTTCGGTACCACAAATAGCGTGGAGTAATACCCCTTTCCCTGTTGTAGGAGGGGTACCTTGACTATCACCTGCTGAGCAAACAGCTTGTGAATGGCTTCCAATACCGTCGCCCTGTCTGAGGGAGACGTTGGCAAAGCAGACTTTAGGAACCGGCGAGGGGGAGACTTCTCGAATTCCAACCTGTAACCCTGAGATACTACCTGCAGAATCCAGGGGTCCACCTGTGAGCAAGCCCACTGTGCGCTGAAATTCTTGAGTCGACCCCCCACCGTTCCTGAGTCCGCTTGTAAGGCCCCAGCGTCATGCTGAGGGCTTTGCAGAACCCTGGGAGGGCTTCTGTTCCTGGGCAGGGGCTGCTTGCTGCCCTCTCTTACCCTTTCCTCTGCCCCGAGGCAGATATGACTGTCCTTTTGTCCGCTTGTTCTTATAGGAACGAAAGGACTGCGGCTGAAAAGACGGTGTCTTTTTCTGTTGGGAGGGGGGTCTGAGGTAAAAAAGTGGATTTTCCGGCAGTTGCCGTAGCCACCAGATCCGATAGACCGACGCCAAATAATTCCTCCCCTTTATACGGCAATACTTCCATATGTCGTTTGGAATCCGCATCACCTGACCACTGTCGCGTCCATAAACTCCTTCTGGCAGATATGGACATCGCATTTACTCTCGATGCCAGAGTGCAAATATCTCTCTGCGCATCTCGCATATAAAGGAAAGCATCCTTTAATTGCTCTATAGTCAATAAAATACTGTCCCTATCCAGGGTATCAATATTTTCAGTCAGGGAATCCAACCAGACGACCCCAGCACTGCACATCCAGGCTGAGGCGATGGCTGGTCGCAGTATAACCCCAGTATGTGTGTATATACTTTTTAAGGTAGTTTCCAGCCTCCTATCTGCTGGATCCTTGAGGGCGGCCGTATCAGGAGACGGTAACGCCACTTGTTTTGATAAGCGTGTGAGCGCCTTATCCACCCTAGGGGGTGTTTCCCAGCGCGCCCTAACCTCTGGCGGGAAAGGGTATAATGCTAATAACTTTTTTGAAATTAGCATTTTTCTATCTGGGTTAACCCACGCTTCATCACTAACATCATTTAATTCCTCTGATTCAGGAAAAACTACAGGTAGTTTTTTCACCCCCCACATAATACCCCTTTTTGTGGTACTTGTAGTATCAGAGATATGCAAAGCCTCCTTCATTGCCGTGATCATATAACGTGTGGCCCTACTTGAAAATACGTTTGTTTCATCACCGTCGACACTAGATTCAGTGTCTGTGTCTGGGTCTGTGTCGACCGACTGAGGTAAAGGGCGCTTTACAGCCCCTGACGGTGTCTGAGACGCCTGGGCAGGTACTAACTGGTTTGCCGGCCGTCTCATGTCGTCAACTGATTTTTGTAATGTGCTGACATTATCACGTAATTCCATAAACAAAGCCATCCATTCCGGTGTCGACTCCCTGGGGGGTGACATCACCATTATCGGCAACTGCTCTGCCTCCACGCCAACATCGTCCTCATACATGTCGACACACACGTACCGACACACAGCAGACACACAGGGAATGCTCTTATCGAAGACAGGACCCCACTAGCCCTTTGGGGAGACAGAGGGAGAGTTTGCCAGCACACACCCAAGCGCTATAATATATATGGGAACAACCCTATATAAGTGTTGTTCCTTATAGCCGCTTAAATATATAAAAATATCGCCAAAATATGCCCCCCCTCTCTGTTTTACCCTGTTTCTGTAGTGCAGTGCAGGGGAGAGTCCTGGGAGCCTTCCTCACAGCGGAGCTGAGCAGGAAAATGGCGCTGTGTGCTGAGGAGAATAAGCCCCGCCCCCTATTCCGGCGGGCTTTTCTCCCGGAGTTTTAGACATTTGGCATGGGTTAAATACATACATATAGCCTCAATGGCTATATGTGATGTATTCTTTTGCCATAAAAGGTATTATATATTGCTGCCCAGGGCGCCCCCAGCAGCGCCCTGCACCCTCCGTGACCGTCTGGTGTGAAGTGTGTGACAACAATGGCGCACAGCTGCAGTGCTGTGCGCTACCTTCATGAAGACTGAAGAGCCTTCTGCCACCTGTTTCCGGACCTTCAATCTTCAGCATCTGTAAGGGGGGTCGGCGGCGCGGCTCCGGGACGAACCCCAGGGTGAGACCTGTGTTCCGACTCCCTCTGGAGCTAATGATGTCCAGTAGCCTAAGAATCCAATCCATCCTGCACGCAGGTGAGTTGAAATTCTCTCCCCTAAGTCCCTCGATGCAGTGAGCCTGTTGCCAGCAGGACTCACTGAAAATAAAAAACCTAAAAAACTTTTTCTAAGCAGCTCTTTAGGAGAGCCACCTAGATTGCACCCTGCTCGGACGGGCACAAAAACCTAACTGAGGCTTGGAGGAGGGTCATAGGGGGAGGAGCCAGTACACACCACCTGATCCTAAAGCTTTATTTTTGTGCCCTGTCTCCTGCGGAGCCGCTATTCCCCATGGTCCTGACGGAGTCCCCAGCATCCACTTAGGACGTTAGAGAAAATAATATTATTATTATTATTATTATTATTATTACATTATGGAATATTGTTTTACTAAGAAAATAAATATAAATAAAATAGGCATATGCTGTATGTACTAATATGTGCAATTACAGTAATTTTGTTTATATAGCATATTAAATTATAAAAAAGTAATCCAATATATATATAGCACTTTCTCTAGAGCTATTCAAAATTGAATAAAAAAAGACCACTCAAACATGTACTGTTTGATGATGATATTCAATGTAAAATTAATTTACTTACAACAAGACTATTAACCAAACTGCACCAACTAACATATATCCACTTATCTCAAAATATCTCTCTACCTGACCTCTCCGCTATGCACAAGATTTGCATCTCTCATCCATACACATTACTTACTCATACTCAAAATTAAAGGACTTTTTCTGGGCTGTACCCACTCTGTGTAATGCCCTCCCATGCAAAATAAGACTCCTCTAATCTCCAAACCTTCAAGCGTTCCCTGAAAACTCACCTCTTCAGACAAGCTTATCAAATTCTGGACCCACCCACATAACCTTCAATGCCTCCCTATCTAATTACATCCCCTATGTACAGCCCATAAATAACCTCACATACAGTATTTTGTTTTTCTTCACTTTCACACCCTCCTGACCCTTGGCCAACATTGCTGTGTGACCATAAAATACAGCCTATTAAGAACCTTTGCAATCTGGCAGGACCATTATGCAATAGGTAACATCTATCCTTGTGTATCAATGCTGCTTTTCCTATAGATTGTAAGCTTGCGAGCAGGGCCTTCCTACCTCTAAGTACCTCCAAGTTTTGTTCTATTACTGTTGGTCCAATTGTAAAGTGCAATGGAATATGCAGTGCTATATAAGAAACTGTTCATAAATAAATATCCCAAGAAAAAGAGTAATAGATGTCTGCGCTTGTAGTAACACAAAAAAACAATTTTATGAAAATATATAATTCAATAAACTGAACTGCAGTTCAGCTGCATACTGTTTTATAACATTCATATTTCTCACCGATAAGACATGCAAATCACTGTCATTAAAACGGTTACTGTCATCTAACTGAAACTTTGCCATCTATTAATAATCCTTCTATTTCAAATTAAGTAAATTATAAATTATAGTAGTCTGGGCTTTGCATTGCCTCCATTCCTCCTCTGACAGTCACTCAAAGAAAAAATGAGGCTAGTAACCAGTATAACTCAGATACTTTAATTCTAAGATTTGTTAGATATATTTTAAACAGTTTATATTCTCATTCAAAGTACTTTAAGAATCAAACACAGTTTATAAATTGCAAAATTTTTTAATAAAATCAATATTTTCCTTTTGTCTCAAATTGACAAACCACAAACTATTAAAGGCATATTAAAAGTAATATAATTTGTATTCTAACCATAACAACAAAGGACAATTTGAACTTTTTAAGTATCAAAGGCAGTTGCTTTAAGTCACTTTGCCATGTGTTACTGTTCCTAATAGTGTTATAATAATTATTACGTCTTTGCATATTACAATCATAGACAAATTAACAACGGATTGTGTTAAAAGGTTTTAAACATAAAAGGTGTTAAACTTGAGTACAAATTCCACTTTGCATGGGCATACAAGCGAGGAAAAAGTACAGTTTACATTGGCATAATTATTTATTTATTTTTATTTGTCACTTCGTGGAATTGATAAATTTTTAATGTGTAGATAAACTTCAAGGGTAATGTCCCAAATGTCTATTACAGCAGCAGCAGCAGCATCATCCCAGACTTCAGTGCACATAATAACAAGTACATATGATACTGTGCAAATGACCAAATGTTTTCTGTGATAGAAAATCACAGTGGGTTAGTAAATTATTTTGCTATACATTAAAATGTTAGATTGTTTCAACAATCCATTCAGGGGTAATACACCTATATATCTATTTGTAAAATAAAAAGTGTTATGCAGTGATGTGTAACCACAACATATATCAGTGAACAGACTTTTTGGGCTGTTAAACATGACACGATGCATTGAAATAATATTTTGTGTTAATGCATTTAATATAGAAACGTATGCATTTGCAACTTTTTAGATAAAAATACATTGTGAGCGACTTTAGGTTTCAATTTAAATGGTTCCAATAAATCAAGGTAGGGATCACGTATCTGATTTCTAACCCGTAATATGCTATAATCCCTGTTTGGTAACATGACTCTAAAATTCACATACTGTACTCACGTTATCTTCCCTGACAGAACCATTGTGGCTGCAATCAGATCACTTTTGGAAAAATTACCCAAATGCTGAACCAGTTTACATCAATTTATGTTACTGCTTTATATGGGTGTGGTTCGTTTTATCGACAGTATCTAGGTCGACAATGTTTAGGTCAACCACTATAGGTCAACAGTCACTAGGTCGACATGGATGGAAGGTCGACAGGGTTTCTAGGTCGACATGTGCTAGGTCCAGTGCCAGATTAAGGTCCACATGGGCCTGGAGCTGCAATTTATGAAAGGCCTATTGTGTGCCTTGGAAGGAGGTGTAACAAACGCTTTGGTTGTGAGACTAGTGATGTGACCAGTTTGGTGTCAGGAGACCGCCGGTCACATCACCTCCTCCTACATCCCACCCCGAGAATCCTGACCGCCGGTATGCCGACTAGCAGGGACTATTTCCACTCGTGGGTGTCCAGAACACCCATAGAGTGGGAATATAACCTGTAGCGACCGCAAGGGGCTTGTTGCGCTCGCCCCCCTACCCATTCATCATTCCACTGCCGGGATACTGGCGGAGGTATGCCAATTTACCTGTGGGAGGAAACCGGAGTACCCAGAGGAAACTCACACAAGGGGAGAATATACAAACTCCACAGACCCACAACCTCAGTGCTGTATATAAATGTAATCATCTACAATATTATGAAACATAAATTACCTTTAGTAGGAGAGAACTCCACCCCTCTATACTACACTTTCAGATTATCGACACAAGTCCATTCTAGCACATACTTCATTAACCAACAGCAATAGCCTGGTTTAAAGAAAATCACCATAAAACTTGTGAAAGAAACACATGCGGTGGAATGTAATGTCGCTCGAGTCTGGCGGGCGAACTTTGCTGGTTTTTTTTTAAAGCGGCAACCAGAAGGAAAAATGTCTTGTAAGTGATTGCCCCTTTAAAAAAAGTAATAGTTCAGTCGCCGGACTCGGGCGGCATTACATCCCGCCACTAATAGACTGCCCCTTTCACTCCTTTAGATATTTTTCTGCCACCTGCACTCACACCCTACTTACATTTAAGTTGTGCCGCCTGCCCCTCACATAGTAATTTACCCCTTTTCCACCTATGAGCAAGGGTCGCAGCCAGGAGCCTGACACGGGTGCTACCCGGCTGCGGCCCGTGCTCAGTCCCCTTTCCCATCAGCAGTCACCAACCGGCATATTGCCGGGTTGGTGACGCTGCTAGTGACGCGGCAGGGGCGGCACTGGAAGTTCACATGATCTCCCAGCACCGCCGTTCCATACAGTGTAAACGGGAGCCGTGTCGCATCGACACAGCTCCCGTTTACACTACAACCCTACCCAGATCATTACCGTGTCCTACCCAGGTATTTACCCGGGTAGGATTCACGGGTCACTTGATCTGGGTTTTTGCGGGGGGACCCTTTTCCACTTGCAAAAAACACGGATAAATGCGCGGCCCCGTGCATTTACCCGTGTTTTTTGAGCTAGTGGAAAAGGGGTATTAACTTGTGCACGCTCCCCTTACATAGTTAACTTAAGCCGCTATCTCATCTTAAATAATATTTTACTGTGTGTTTCATTAATTTATGCCACAAGCTCTTACATACAGTATTTATGTTGTCACCAATTATACTGTATGTATTCATTTGTGCTGTACCTACATCCCTTCTTTTATATTTAAGTTGTGCCTCCTGACCCCATTTATACTGAACTTTTAGCCCTCTTCCTCCTTATATCTTTATTTAACTTATTCCCACTATTCCCCTTTTATATTTATATAACTTGAGCTTCCTGTCCCCTCCTCTATATTATTTAACTCATGCCCCCTGTCCTCTTACATAACATATACACTGGAGTTAAGACACCACCCCACCACCTACTGTACCTTGCTCTTCTGCTGTCTAGTTACTACGTACTGCTCCAGTCCACACCAGACAGGGTAAATAGTGAAGAGGCTTGCTGCCAGTGCCATGTTGGATGCTGGGGGCGGAGCTTCATGCAGTATGGGGGCGGAGTCTCGAACGGACCTGGGGGCGGAGCCACGGCATGGTCAGGGGCTGGGGGAAGATTTTCAGACGGGGCCCCGGGCCTGGGCTGGTTGGAACTCCAGCGGCTGCTTCGGTGTGGAGGTGACTGAGCAGCCGGGAGGTGAGGGAGCTGAGCTGCTGGTGATGACAGGATTTATTTTTTCCCTGTCAACACTGGCTGCATTGAATGGGAGCCTGGGGGCCTATTTTCAATGGGGGCTTGGCAGGGGTGTATCTAGGGGTCCGAGCGCCCCTGGCAAAATAAGGGACTGGCGCCCCCCCAGAGAGAGCACTGCAGACCAGTGGCGGCTGCAGTAGACACGGAAAATGAAATAAGGAGCCACAGAAACTGTCCCCCCAATTGCTGGAAAACATTGTTGGCAAGGACTCACTGTTAGGGTGAAGCCAATGAGAACTGGACAGTAGCAGCATAAGGAGACAGGAAACTGAGCACACAGGAGTATAACAGGAGAGGCCCTGCCTCCCCTGACTACTCTTACTGCACTTCACTGAATCAGCCCACCCCCCAACCTCCGCTGACAACAGATTTCCATAGGCTAGCTAACCTGCCTGCCCTAGACTAGGTGTCATGGTTGGTGTCCCGCCTGCCCCAGACTATCTGATCGGGGCTTGTTCTCCAGGGCAAATTTTACCTTTGGTGTACCACGCTTCCCCTCCATATTGAAAATGAACATAATGATATGTGCATAAGGCATGGCGCTGGTCTCTCGTATCTACCTCTAGCCTTTGCCTTTTTTCTTTTACCCAAATTGTATACTTTTTGCTGCATTTTGTGTTTTAATTCAATAAGTGTAGCAAGTACTTGGGTTTAGTATCTTCACTGACCCCTCTATACCCCACACTACATCACTGACCCCTCTATACCCCACACTACATCACTGACCCCTCTATACCCCACACTACATCACTGACCCCTCTATACCCCACACTACATCACTGACCCCTCTATACCCTACGCTGCATCACTGACCCCTCTATACCCTATGCTGCATCACTGACCCCTCTATACCCTACACTACATCCCTGACCCCTCTACACCCTACGCTACATCACTGACCCCTCTACACCCTACACTACCTCACTGACCGTTCTATACCCTACACTACATCACTGACTTCTCTACACCCTACACTACCTCACTGACCGCTCTATAACCTACACTACATCACTGAGCCCTCTATACCCTACATTAAATCTCCTGTATGCCCGCCGGCTGTCCCCCCGCGGCTCGCCCCCCTCGCCTCCTCTGCGTCCCATCTTAAATTCGACTTGAAAAAGTCAAATTAAGATGGGGATTGAATAGGGGTTGCCGGATCCATTCCGACAAATACATGTCGGAATGGATCCGACTTTAATTGAATTTTCCCCTCTATTATAAACACTGCCCTGCCCCCCTCCTGGAAACTCTCACAAATATCATTACCTTTATACTCCCAAATCTAGCGCACACACATCCCCCTCCACTGTCAACTCTGTCACACCAATCACCCCTTCCTCCCCTCCAAACCGACAGCTCCCTCATACACATGCCCCTCTTCACATACTGACAATTCTCTCACCCCATCCCCCCCTTCCCACCCACACTAACAGCACACATACACAAATCCCCCCTTCCACCCCTGCCGACCAACAATTCCCTCACACAGATCCATCGGCCACCCCCCCATACACATCTCTCTCACCCCCTTACAACCCACACTAACAGCACAAATATACAAATCCCACCTTCCTCCCCTGCCGACCAACAATTCCCTCACACACATCCATAGCCCCCCACCCCCCAACAACTCTCTCTAACCCCCTTACAACCCACACTAACAGCACAAATATACAAATCCCCCTTTCCTCCCCTGCTGACCAACAATTCCCTCACACACATCCATAGCCCACCCCCCCATACACATCTCTCTCACCCCCTTACAACTCACACTAACAGCACAAATACAAAAATTCTCTCTCCCACAGTCCATACAGATAGCTGCCACAAACTTCTTGGAATATGGGATGGGCTCACCATTGTGTCTCACAGGAGGATGTCCATCAGCATCCAGCCAAAGTCTCTCCGCCCGCGGCGCGGTGTTATTCTTTGCAGGCACCTCCAGCAATCCTCCTCCCACCGCTGCCGTGGTGAGCATGGGCCAGTGGATCTACGCGTGCAGGGGGCGGGGCTATTTCCTTTCAGTGACAGAGGAGGGAGGTGCAGGAGCTGAAGCTGAGAGTTATGCTGTAGCAGAAATGGCTGCAGCCAGCACTTCATTCGGGACTCGCTGCTCCACTCTTTATTATACAATATACTGTCAGGCAGCAGGGGATCAGATGCAGCATTGGACAGCCTGTGCTGTATAATCACAACATACACCCACGGATGGGGGGGTGGAGGGGGAGCAGAGGGAGCACACATAGTTAAAACTCAATCCTTGCACTGCAGCATGTATTTTGTGATTATACAGCACAGGCTGTCTGATGCTGCATCTGATCCACTTCTGCCTGACAGTGTATTTTATGATAAAGAGTGCCGGCCCCCGGACATTCCCCCCACCCCCTCTCTCCTCGCTGGCAGACACTGACAGTGCTCTCTGCTGCCCCTTTCTCTCAATCAGCGGCAGCGCTGATGTTTATGAGAGAGCAGCTGAGCTGAGCAGAGAGAAACATTGCTAACATTCATAACTGATCGCGGGTGGCACCGCCGGGTGGCGCCCCCCCGCTGGGCAGCGCCCCTGGCGAGTGCCATCCTCGCCAAACAATAGATACGCCCCTGGGGCTTGGAGCTGCAGCTCCATCCGCCCCATTGTTAATCCGGCCCTGAACCCGGGTACCTAGCAACAGTGCCAGATTAAGGTCCACATGGGCCTGGAGCTGCAATTTATGAAAGGCCTATTGTGTGCCTTGGAAGGAGGTGTAACAAACGCTTTGGTTGTGAGACTAGTGATGTGACCAGTTTGGTGTCAGGAGACCGCAGGTCACATCACCTCCTCCTACATCCCACCCCGAGAATCCTGACCGCCGGTATGCCGACTAGCAGGGACTATTTCCACTCGGGGCTTGTTGCGCTCGCCCCCCCCTACCCATTCG
This sequence comes from Pseudophryne corroboree, assembly GCF_028390025.1. NCBI lineage: Eukaryota > Metazoa > Chordata > Amphibia > Anura > Myobatrachidae > Pseudophryne > Pseudophryne corroboree. The sequence continues at coordinate 567,318,442 of NC_086449.1, read as the reverse complement.
TCATTCCACTGCCGGGATACTGGCGGAGGTATGCCAATTTACCTGTGGGAGGAAACCGGAGTACCCAGAGGAAACTCACACAAGGGGAGAATATACAAACTCCACAGACCCACAACCTCAGTGCTGTATATAAATGTAATCATCTACAATATTATGAAACATAAATTACCTTTAGTAGGAGAGAACTCCACCCCTCTATACTACACTTTCAGATTATCGACACAAGTCCATTCTAGCACATACTTCATTAACCAACAGCAATAGCCTGGTTTAAAGAAAATCACCATAAAACTTGTGAAAGAAACACATGCGGTGGAATGTAATGTCGCTCGAGTCTGGCGGGCGAACTTTGCTGTTTTTTTTTAAAAGCGGCAACCAGAAGGAAAAATGTCTTGTAAGTGATTGCCCCTTTAAAAAAAGTAATAGTTCAGCCGCCGGACTCGGGCGGCATTACATCCCGCCACTAATAGACTGCCCCTTTCACTCCTTTAGATATTTTTCTGCCACCTGCACTCACACCCTACTTACATTTAAGTTGTGCCGCCTGCCCCTCACATAGTAATTTACCCCTTTTCCACCTATGAGCAAGGGTCGCAGCCGGGAGCCTGACACGGGTGCTACCCGGCTGCGGCCCGTGCTCAGTCCCCTTTCCCATCAGCAGTCACCAACCGGCATATTGCCGGGTTGGTGACGCTGCTAGTGACGCGGCAGGGGCGGCACTGGAAGTTCACATGATCTCCCAGCACCGCCGTTCCATACAGTGTAAACGGGAGCCGTGTCGCATCGACACAGCTCCCGTTTACACTACAACCCTACCCAGATCATTACCGTGTCCTACCCAGGTATTTACCCGGGTAGGATTCACGGGTCACTTGATCTGGGTTTTTGCGGGGGGACCCTTTTCCACTTGCAAAAAACACGGATAAATGCACGGCCCCGTGCATTTACCCGTGTTTTTTGAGCTAGTGGAAAAGGGGTATTAACTTGTGCACGCTCCCCTTACATATTTAACTTAAGCCGCTATCTCATCTTAAATAATATTTTACTGTGTGTTTCATTAATTTATGCCACAAGCTCTTACATACAGTATTTATGTTGTCACCAATTATACTGTATGTATTCATTTGTGCTGTACCCACATCCCTTCTTTTATATTTAAGTTGTGCCTCCTGACCCCATTTATACTGAACTTTTAGCCCTCTTCCTCCTTATATCTTTATTTAACTTATTCCCACTATTCCCCTTTTATATTTATATAACTTGAGCTTCCTGTCCCCTCCTCTATATTATTTAACTCATGCCCCCTGTCCTCTTACATAACATATACACTGGAGTTAAGACACCACCCCACCACCTACTGTACCTTGCTCTTCTGCTGTCTAGTTACTACGTACTGCTCCAGTCCACACCAGACAGGGTAAATAGTGAAGAGGCTTGCTGCCAGTGCCATGTTGGATGCTGGGGGCGGAGCTTCATGCAGTATGGGGGCGGAGTCTCGAACGGACCTGGGGGCGGAGCCACGGCATGGTCAGGGGCTGGGGGAAGATTTTCAGACGGGGCCCCGGGCCTGGGCTGGTTGAAACTCCAGCGGCTGCTTCGGTGTGGAGGTGACTGAGCAGCCGGGAGGTGAGGGAGCTGAGCTGCTGGTGATGACAGGATTTATTTTTTCCCTGTCAACACTGGCTGCATTGAATGGGAGCCTGGGGGCCTATTTTCAATGGGGGCTTGGAGCTGCAGCTCCATCCGCCCCATTGTTAATCCGGCCCTGGCTAGGTCGACAGGTCTAAAGGTCGACATGAGGATTTTTTTTTTATTTTTTTTGTCGTTTTCTTCGTAAAGTGACCGGGATCCCAAATTAGTGCACCGCGTCCCCTCGCATGGCTCACTTCGCTCGCCATGCTTTGGGCATGGTGCCTTCGCTCCGCTACCGCTTCGCTCGGCACACTTTACCGTTCCAATCGTAGTCCACGTGGATCGTTAAGTATGAAATAAAAGAAAAATGTGAAAAACTCATGTCGACCTTTAGACCTGTCGACCTAGCACATGTCGACCTAGAAACCCTGTCGACCTTCCATCCATGTCGACCTAGTGACTGTCGACCTATAGTGGTCGACCTAAACATTGTCGACCTAGACACTGTCGATCTTCAGACCGGATCCCCTTTATATAGTAAGACACACAACCTATTAAATGCATTAATTCTTTTGGCCTGTCTTATTAAGATTCATTTATAGCAGCACTTTGATAGCAATCTGCCCTTTCTGCATTCCGATGTCCTCACTTTTTAAGTAAACGTGGATAAGGAAACTGACAGATCATCAGAATGTGCACCGTGGCACAGATTATTTCAGAAGATGAGTGTTATGGGAAGCAGTGACCATTCCATTTGTGTAATCATGTATACAAGGACAAGGGTGTATGTGACATGGGGAAGTGTCATAAGCGCAGGGTCGGCCCAAGCCAATTTTTTTTAAGTAAGCGATTGACAGGCAGGGGCATTAGTGAGGCAGGGAGGGAGTGTTTTTGGGGAGCGGTCCAGACAATGCAGGCGTGTCTGGACTGTTTACAAGGGCAGTCGTGGCATTTACGTGATGTCAGTCGCAGCCACTGTGACCCGAAACATGCGGGTAACTGCCTGCCTTTGCAGCTAGGCTGCACAGGCAGAAGGCTACAATAAACATGCTTTTGCATGTTTGCGCAGGGGGGCTGGATCCGCTATGCGGGGCAGACTTGTCCTGTCCTGGGCGTCCGCCCATTTGATTATCATTCTTTATGATAATAGATCTATAATAGGTCTATATTGTGAAATTTAAGGGCACATTCTAAGATGTTAAGACAGTAGTTAGAGCAATTGCAATATATGCTAAGATATCAGTACAATAAATAAAAACTGCAAACTTGCTTAATTGAAAGCATGTTTAACAGTGTGATCCATGGACTATACTCATGGGCCCTCATTCCGAGTCGTTCGCTCGGTAATTTTCTTCGCATCGCAGCGTTTTTCTGCTTAGTACGCATGCGCAATGTTCGCACTGCGACTGCGCCAAGTAATTTTGCTATGAAGATAGTTTTTTTACTCACAGCTTTTTCTTCGCTCCGGCGATCGTAGTGTGATTGACAGGAAATGGGTGTTACTGGGCGGAAACACGGCGTTTTATGGGCGTGTGGATAAAAACGCTACCGTTTCCGGAAAAAACGCGGGAGTGGCTGGAGAAACGGAGGAGTGTCTGGGCGAACGCTGGGTGTGTTTATGACGTCAAACCAGGAACGACAAGCACTGAACTGATCGCACAGGCAGAGTAAGTCTGAAGCTACTCTGAAACTGCTAAGTAGTTTGTAATCGCAATATTGCGAATACATCGTTCGCAATTTTAAGAAGCTAAGATTCACTCCCAGTAGGCGGCGGCTTAGCGTGTGTAACTCTGCTAAAATCGCCTTGCGAGCGAACAACTCGGAATGAGGGCCATGAATCCTTAAATGATCTATTATATCCAGTATGTGGCCTGTTTCCACCTTCTACAGTATAGCTTTAATTTCCTGGATTGATGTTAAAGTTGATTTGAAACATGACTTAAATAATTCAGCAAAGAAAACTGCAATGTCTAACCCTTCTGCTGCTGAGGCTCTCCTCCAACCTGTCTATTTTTGCACTTTTCTGGTTGGACACATTTAAACATCAATATCAGTTATTTTTATCTTTCTATCTATCTATCTATCTATCTATCTATCTATCTATCTATCTATCTATCTATCTATCATCTATCTATCTATCTATCTATCTATCTATCTATAAAAGAGGCAAAAAAGGAGATTGACTCACTGATTGACTCATCACAAAATCTCTTAAACCACAAGGCCTACAGTCTTGAAACTTAGCAGGTAGCTTCTCCTTAGGTCCCAGGTGCTTGCCAAGAACTAGTTTTGCAAGTGTCACTGCCCATCCACGGAAATCGCCAGAAATGTATTTATGTATGTACAGTATGTTTGTATGTATGTATGTATGTATGTATGCAGGGGTTAAAGTGGGGGGGAACGAGGTGGAACTGAGTTCCACCACCTGTAATGGTAGGGGGAACTAGTTCCACCACCTCCATTGCCCTGCACAGTAATTCCAACAGTAAAACTTGCCCCATCACCTACATCAATAGATGATACAGGCGGTGCTAGTGTTACTGATGAGCTGCACACACCTCCTTCTTCCTCAGGTCCTGGTGGCTCCGTGGTCCTTCTCCATTTACAGACCACCCCTCCTGGTACTCACACATGCTGTGTCTGTTAGAACAGCATTCATGCCCTCCACAGGTCCAAGTGGCTTCATTTTCCAGCACGATGTATGTTATGTCATGCAGTCACCGCTGTTGAAGTGAAGAAGAGCCATGAAGAGGTGCAGGCTCTGTGCATCTTGAAGACAAGGATGAGATGTGGCTGGAGATGTGTATAAGGGGCACTACTGTGGGCAATATGTGAATAAGCAGCACTAATGTGGTCATTATCGGTAAGAGGCGCTACTATTGTGGGCAGGGTAAATGAGTTCCACCACCTCTCCAAGACCACTTTAAGCCCTGTATGTATGTATGTATGTATGTATGTATGTAAGTGTATATGTCTGTTCCAGGAATGCCTGCAGCAATTTACACCAAACGTGGTACACATATGACTTACAATCTGGGAACAAACACTGTGGGGGGAAGACACACCTAGCACACCTAGGGGTGAGGCAGTAGCACAGAGTATTTTAGCAGACAGCATATCTCTGGAATGCCTGGAGCAATTTACACCAAACTTGGTACACATATGACTTACAATCTGCAAACAAACACTATGGGGGTTAGACAACGCTAGCACTCTTATGAGTGGGACAGCAGCACAGAGTATATCAGGAGACAGCATAACTCCAGAATGCCTGGAGCAATTTACCCCAAACTTGGTACACATATGACTTACAATCTGGGAACAAACACTGTGTGGGTTAGACACCCCTAGCACACCTAGGGGTGAGGCAAAAGCACAGAGCATTTCAGCAGACAGCATAACTCTGGAATTCCTGGTGCAATTTACACCAAACTTGGTACACATATGACTTACAATCTAGAAACAAACACTGTGGTTTTAACACACCTCTAGCATCCCTAGGGGTGGGCCAGCAGCACAGACTATATCAGAACATGCATGATATGTCAGTGACGACAGGGCTTAATGTGACAGTGGCAGTGACATGTTGTTAGGATGGGAATGGAGGTAGCAGGAAGCCACACACTGAGAGTTACATTGTGGACATAGCAGGGTCCCCTAGCAACACAGACTATATCAGGAGATGCATAATGTGCTGCGATATATAAGAAACTAGAAATAAATCGATCATTTCACAGGGGCACTGACATGATGTGAGGAGGGGAGTCACGACCACCAGCTGATTATCCAGATACACCAATCTGAGAATCGCTGTGCATGACTACTGGATTACTTTAAACCAGAAACTGCCACCAGCAAGAAGTTTTGGTGATTAAATGCAAGGCCGTCTTCGCTTCGGCCTACACACACAATTATTAATACGTCACAAAGAGTTACAAAGATTATGAGAAATATTTAATAGTAGACATCGATAAGGATACAATTTTAAATAAACAAAAGAGGATAATAATTTCAGAAAACCTAACTTACTCAACAGCAGGTACGTCTTCTGTGTGGAGGGATTTCACAATGTAAGATATATGGTGCATCCCCAGCTCTTGGCTGTTCCCACAGAAATGAACAACCCAGTGTGGGTGAGAGGGGCAGATATAACTCCCTCACAGCTTCGGCCCCTACCCTTTCCTTAACTCTCTCAATGCTGTGTACCTGGGCAGTGAGAAACCAGATTTACTTTTTAAACAGCTGTATTATTAAGTTTCAATAGGTCAGATTTCTTGACCTGGCCTGGCTTTCTGTAATGTTGTTCCTAAGCATAGTTTATGGCTTCTTAGATAACGTAAGTTCCATAAACTAACCTCTGACTCCCCACTATACATCAGTGTCCTCTACTCCCATATCTATGTAGCCATGAGTTCACATAAAGGACAGGCTGGCAGCCATGTTGTGTCCCAGACTCCATTACAATATACACATAGACATTACATACAAGTCTTATATTGCTGGATGCAAATGAATGTCCCATTTGCCACAGGACAGCAGCACAGAGTATATCAGGAGACAGCATAACTCGGGAATGTCTGGAGCAATTTACACCAAACTTACAAATTGGGAACAAACACTGTGTGGGTTAGACACCCCTAGCACCCCTAGGGGTGAGGCAGCAGCACAGATCATTTCAGCAGACTACAATACTCAGGAATTCCTGGTGCGATTTACACCAAACTCGGTACAAATATGACTTACAATCTGGGAACAAACACTGTGGAGGTAACACACCCATAGCACCCCTAGGGGTGGGCCAGCAGCACAGACTATATTAGGACATTCATGATATGTCAGTGATGACAGGGCTTCATGTGACAGTGGCAGTGACATGATGTGAGATGGGGAATGGAGGTAGCAGAAAGCCACAGACTGTGAGTTATATAGTGGAAGTAGCAGGGTCCCCCAGCAGCACAGACAATATCAGGAGATGCATAATGTGCTGCGCTATATAAGAAACTGTAAATAAATCGATCATTTCACAGGGGCACTGACATGATGTGAGGAAGGAAATGGAGGCAGCAAGAAGCCACAGACTTAGAGTTGTATAGTGGGATGAGAAGGGTCCCTTGGGGGACCAAAAAGGGTCCGGCCTCTACACAAAGTGGGTCAGGGAAGCAAGATATGCCTACAGACTAGATCTCCAATCAACGTAAATTAACGAACAACTATAATTCTAATTTACCATCCTCATCCCGTAGCGAAGCACGAGTATTCAGCTAGTCTTTAATAATAAACAAATTATGATTTGTTTTATCCTGTAGGCTTCAAATGTTCAGAAAATACCATAAGTTTGTTTTACTTAAAGAGCAAGAAAGGGAGCTTCCATTAAAAGTTGGTGTCCCCCAAAGTTCTATTCTTGTACCCTCTATATGTCCTCTTTAGGTGAGCTCATCAGCTCTTTTCATCTCCAATATCATCTTTCTCCTCCTCCAAGATTTTGCCTGTGCTGCTAGGTACCTCTAAAATCCTCACACTCTCCCTATTAGACTTCCCATCTCCCTATCAGACTCTACACCTCTACAAAATTCCACCCCTGCCATTCCCTTTAGAATGTAAGCTATCCCAAGCAGGAACCTCTTCGATCATGTGCTTTGCCTTCTGTTACTTATAGTATCATCTACTCCATAGTCCCTACAATGGCACATAACCCTTGGTTTCTGCCACCCTGCTGCTCCTTTAAGTGTTAAGACCACTGATACAGCAATGCTCATAAACCATGAACTTGTCTTGCATTGGGGCAGATGTATTAAGCCTGGAGAAGTGATAAAGGAGTGATAAACACACCAGCCAATCAGCTCCAATATGCAACTTGACAGGTAGGAGCTGATTGTCTGGAGCATTTATAACCTTGCATTTATCACTGCTTTATCACTTCTCTGGGCTTAATATATCTGCCCCAATTGTCCTGTAAGTCACAGTTTTCTTCTTTGCTTGTTTGTTTATATACTTTGGGCCTTATTCAGGTTTGTTAGCAAACCAAAAAAGTAAGCAACTGGGCAAAACCATGCTGCACTGAAGGTGGGGCAGATGTAACATGTGCAAAGAGAGTTACATTTGGGTGGGGTGCAGGGGCGGATTGGGATAGAAAACCAGCCCGGAAAAATTCTGGATGCAGCCCTAATGGAGGCGGAGTCTGTCACGCGGGGCAGGAAACTCGCTCCTCATAGGGCCTGATTCTGTTGGATACGGGGGGGGGGTCGTTTCGAGTTGATCGCAGCCAGCAACTTTTTGCTGCTGGTGCGATCAGCTAATCTCCGCCTATGGGGGAGTGTATTTTAGCTTAGCAGGGCTGCGTTCGCTTGTGCAGCCTTGCTTAGCTAAAAAAGTTTTGTGCAGTGGAAGAGTAACCCTGGAGCTACTTACCCTGTGCGACGGTTCCAGCGACGTTCCTCCTGGCTTTGACGTCAGACATCCGCCCTCCGTTTGCCTGGACATGCCTGCGTTCGGACAACCACTCCTCGAAAATGGCATCCAACGGTGAGTATCCGTCCCGGAACGCCTCTCCGCTGTCAATCTTCTTGTGATCGGGCTGCGTCTTCTTTTTTCACTGTGAGCGTCATTACCCGGCAACCCACGTCACCGAGCAACGACGCGCAATCGCAATAAACACGCCATGCATGCGCAGTTCTCAACCATTCGCACCCCAGCGAACAACCACTGCATGCAAACGGGTCGGAATGACCCCCACAGTTGCAGCCTTCCTTGGGTCTTTTACAGGAATTGGGTCTGCTACTTTCTGCTAATGCAGCTCCTTAGCGTACATCCGTGCGTATGAATGACAACGACTGAGACACCCACTGTCAGTGTGTACAGACGCTGCACTCATGCTTTGTGCGTCATTAGATGCCACCATCGGTCATGCCACTGACACTTTCATCAGCCCTATGCTAGGTGCAGATCATCTGTCTGAGTATGGACTCCAATGTGAGTAATTCAATGTCCCTATACATAATCACTATCAGCAACACGCCCGTGTCACTCCTATAACATGCCCATACTATGTTACAACTGCGTCTGATTAGACAACTGCCTAGGGACGTCCAACAGCAATACCGTTCGTGTATGTTGTGCTGTGTGTACAGGGGGCTGCGTTATTGTGTGAGGTGCCATGTTTGCAGAGAGCTGTGTGTCAGTTTGTGAGGTGCTGATACAGGGGGCTATGTCAGTGTGTGAGGTGCTGGGTACAGGGAGCTGTATGTCAGTGTGCGTGGTGCTGGGTACAGGGGGCTTTGTGTCTGTGTCAGGTGCTGGGTACAGGGAGTAGTGTGTGAGGTGCTGGTGAGGGGCAGGGTGTCAGTGTGTGAGGGGCTGGGTGCAGGGGGCTGTGCATCAGTGTGTGAGGTACTGGGTAGAGTGGGCTGTGTGTCAGTGTGTGAGGGGCTGGGTACAGGGGGCAGTGTGTCAGTGTGTGAGATGCTGGGTACAGGGGGCAGTGTGTCAGTGTGTGATGTGCTGGTAAGGGGCTGGGTGCAGGTGGCTGTGTTTCAGTGTGTGAGGTGCTGGGTACAGAGGGCAGTGTGTGTGGTGCTGGATATAGGGGACTGTGTTTGTCAGTGTGTGAGTGTGGGGTTGGAGAGAGTGCTCACATGTGGGCTGCAGACAGGGTAGTGAGTAATAGTGGCTTCCTAGCAGCAGCCCCCCCCCCCCCCCCCCCTTTCTCCTCCTCCTCCCGCTTGTCAAGGCCTTCTTCCTGACGCTGGTGATCCGGGCTTAGCAGCTAAGGTCAGCAGCCATCATGTCTGCACTCCGCAGCAGCTCAGGTCTGTGGTCTGTCTCTGAGGCGCTTCATGTTAGCTGGGTGCTGCCAACTATGCAAATAACCCAGCCGCAGCCATTGCAGTGAGTGGCCGCCTATGTGTGATGCCTGGCCTCTCACTGTGGTGGCTGCGGCTGGGTTATTTGCATAGTGGGCAGCACCCAGCAACTTCATAGCCGCGGCTCCAGACTGAGCAGTACAATAGATAGGTGAATAGTCTCCTGGCATTAGGAGAGGCAGGTGGGAGAGCATGGAGAGGACGGAGCTCAGCCCACCAGCAAAACATTCTGGCATCCCAGTGTACCAGCCCGCCCCTGGTGGGGTGTGTTCAAACTGAAATCTAAAATGTAGTGTAAAATTAAGTAGCTAGTAATTACCCAGCTTGGAAACAATATAACCCACCCAAATTTAAATCTCTCTGCCACACCTGCAGTGCAACGTGGTTTTACTCATTCGCATGCTTTTTTTGGTTTGCTAACAAACCTGAATAACCCCCTTTGTTAGGAGCTGCAGAACATTGGGACGTTGTATAAATAAAGGAAAATAATAAAATAAAAGTGAAATAAAATAAAAGTGAAAGCAAATATGTGAATTTTTTTCTACTCACCACCAATAAATACTTTTGTGAAATATGTGAATTTTTTTCTACCCGCCACCAATAAATACTTTTGTGGACCTTGCTTTGGTATCAATCCATCTGTCCATTGGCGTAACTATTGTGGGTGCAAGGGATGCCATTGCTATTGGGTCCCAGAGGCTTAGGGGGCCTGGACCCAGGTGAAAAATAGGGGCGTGGTTTCATCCAGGGGCGTGGTCAGGTACACCACCTGTACAGTAGCGCCGCTTACTAAAATAAAAAAATTAATAAAAAAAGAATACTTACTATCCCCGCTCCTGATTCCTGACCGCTGCAGAACTCCGCCGGCGCCGCTCCTCTCCTTGGATCTATGGGAGAGACGTCATGACGTCTCTCCCATAGCACAGCACAGATAGACACTAGGGGGTAAATTTACCAAGATGGGAGTTCTATTTAAGATGGGATATTGCCAATAGCAACCAATCAGATTCTTCTTCTCATTTATCTAGCACCTTCTAGAAGATAATAGCTGGAATCTGATTGGTTGCTATGGGCAACATCCCATCTTAAATAGAATTCCCATCTTAGTAAATTTACCCCTAGAGGTCAATTATGATCCCTAGCGTCTGTGCCATTCCCACAATGCTGTGCGGTGCGCGATGATCTCATCGTGCACTGCACAGCAAAGGTCCTCTCCACGAAGGGAAACTAGACGGGTAGCGTCTAGTTCCCTTCACAGCGGGGGACACAGCGGGACACAGCGGATGGCACTGCCAAAAAGTAGCAGATCTTGCCATGGTGCGGCGCCCTCCGGAAGGCGGCACCCCGGGCAAAAGTCCTGCTTGCCCGTGGTAAGATCCGCTACTGCATATCAATTTCCCATATTTGCCTGCTTAGCAACTGGGTGTGATACATTACCCAGCCTTAATTGTGTAGCATTACATTTCAAGTGAGAGCAGTGTGTAGTGGATGATGTAATGATAATGGGGCACTGTATGTGGCATAATATGAACTGGAAGGCACTCGAATGTGACATAGTATGAACAGGGTACACTTTGATGTGGCATAATATGAACTGGGGACACTGTATGTCATAATCTGAATTGGGGATACTGTGTGGCATAATGTGTACTGACAGCCCTACAATGTGACATTTTGTAAACTAGGGAACTATGGTGGTCATTCCGAGTGGATCGCTTGCTAGCAGTTTTTAGCAGCTGTGCAAACGCTATGCCGCCGCCCATTGGGAGTGTATGTTAGCTTAGCAGAAGTGCGAACATTTGTAACGCAGAGTGGCTACAAAATAATTTTGTGCAGTTTCAGAGTAGCTTCAAACCTACTCAGCGCGTGCGATCACTTCAGACCATTCAGTTCCTGATTTGACATCACAAACACACCCTGCGTTCGCCCAGCCACGCCTGCGTTTTTCCTGGCATGCCTGCGTTTTTTCGAACACTCCCTGAAAACGGTCACTTGACACCCAGAAATGCCCCCTTCCTGTCAATCACTCTGCGGCAGCCAGTGCAACTGAAAAGTATCGCTAGACCCTGTGTGAAACTACATAGTTCGTTGTAATAGTACGTCGCGGGTGCGCATTGCGCCGTGTACGCATGCGCAGAAGTGCCATTTTTTTTGCCTCATCGCTGCACCGTGAACGATTGCAGCTAGCGAACAACTTGGAATGACCACCTATGATGGTTCCTAAAACATACTAGGGCACTATTTTGGGGCATAATATTAACTAGGGCACTACTATGGTTCAGAGATTGAACTAGCACACTATTATGGGTCATAAAATTAATAACTGCTATAGAGAGGTGTCTCTCAAGAAGCACTGGGGCAGGGCCCCTTCAATGTGTTGCTATGGGGCCCACACAGTTGTGTTTACGCCCCTGCATCTGTCCAAAGCAGCAAAAAGCAGGATTCCACAAATAGGTTTTCATATTAAAGACTGTACTTGAGCATTACAAAGCATTTATTTGTTTTTTGCTAGTTTGAATGAAACGCATAAAAAGTGTAGGAGGAATATGTTAGCTAAGCAAGGCTTACCATTTTAAAAACAGTGGACAAACTATAACATCATTATCAGTACATCCCTGCATTTATTGAAGCCAAGCTATAGCAGATCTGGGCAATGGTATGCAGTGTGCTTGTTGACAAGCAAAATGTCAGCAAGCATTATGGGGATTCCAGATGTTGGCAAATGTAAAATGTAACTTAAAGCATTTCACGCACACTGTCAGAACAAATGTGAACAGGATAATTTACTATCATATTGAAAGATGTACTGTAAGAGTGCATGACATGCTTTAAGTACTGTCATTTTTCACACTTGCATTCCAGGGCCAATATTCTGCTTGTTTGGCGTCAAGCCACACAAGCCCCACTCCTTGGGATTAGGATCACCTCTCATCTCTGGATGGCCTCATGCTCTCTGTAGTGTCAGATGTTATTGCCTAGTGATTAACAGACACTGGGCGGGATGTACTAATGTACATCGCCACCCTGCGCCACGATGCTGATCGCATATGTACTAACATATGCGATCAGCATTGCGGAGGACAGCTCTTCCGATAAGAGCTGTCCTCCGCGATGCACAGTGGCAGCCTGACTTCCGGGATTCGGCCCCAGAAGTCAGTCTGCGCATGCGCGGGGTTACGGGGGCAGCCGCAGTGCATGCTGGGAGGGATCCGATCGAGAAGCCCATAGGCCGCGGCACTGACCTGTCGGACGGGGGTTAGTACATCAGGAAAATGCGGTAAACAGGAGGTTTACCGCATTTTCCGCTTAGTACATTCCGCCCATTAACTACTAAGGGGGCACATCGTCTGAAAGTGCAGACTTCCTTCTTTCAAATGAGGGTCCTTCAACTGTGATGGCAGGATGAGAAAAATTATGCATGAGTAGGATAATTGCCCTTCTCTACCTCATGGCTCTACCTTTATTTTAGCAGTTCAGGGTGTTTACTGTCTGGTAACCACTGTGGGGCCACATTATTAGAAATAAGGCAAACCAATGTATGTATTAGAGATAAACTTTTTGGGAAATGACAGAGAATCTGCTGTTTTCAAAAATGACCTGCAAATTGCCCTTCCATTTTTTTTTTTCCAATTAAAACAGTACAAATCACAGAATACATTAACCTATGGCTACACAAATTACTAGCCAATTTGCTGAAAAATCCCACCCGAAATAATAGGTGTTTGTGATAGGAATTTCTGAAATCACATTTTGCTAAAAGTTTGCATTGGTCCTGAACCCCTAGGGGAGGGGTCCGAATGTACTTTCAGGCCCTTGTATCCAAATATGGGCCAGTGCTAAGTGCAATATTTGTCTAGTGAGTACCTGGTTAAAAAAAAAAAAAGACATCTCCTATAAAAATAACAGGATTTTGATACCTACCGGTAAATCCTTTTCTCCTAGTCCGTAGAGGATACTGGGGTCCACTTCATGACCATGGGGTATAGACAGTTCCGCAGGAGCCATGGGCACTCTTAAGACTTTTCAATGGGTGTGAACTGGCTCCTCCCTCTATGCCCCTCCTCCAGACCTCAGTTATAGGAACTGTGCCCAGGGAGATGGACATTTCGAGGAAAGGATTTACTTTAATACTAATGGTGAGATACATACCAGCTCACACCTCAACCATGCCGCACAACATGGCATTCAACATAACACACGTGCATGAACCAATTACAGCAAACATGCTGAAACTAATAAAACACAACATGTGTAACTCTAATAAACAAAACTGCAGGTAAAGTACTGTCAAAGTCAGAAAAATATCACGCTACACACTGCCATATTTGCACCTCATGCATGTCCCCGCTGCGTGTCCATGAGCTCTCCCGTGCGTGCGCATACTTGCTGTTGATTGCACCCGCAGGCGCACGGTATGCGCATTTACGGTAGAGTTTGTATGCGTCTAGCGGGCGACTCAATCGTTACATATTTTAACCATATAATGTATTTTGTAGATCATGGTCCCTTTGATAGAATCTGAAAGTTTAGTTAATGTAGCATGTTCGTGGACAGAGAGATCCCTCTTTGTTTGATACGAAGGGTCAGACAAGGGTTATACAGTGGTGTTTAGTATCCAGCGGAAGAATATTTAATTAGCAATATTCCGGTGTTGGTTTGAAGCGGATAACTCGCTCGTGCGAATAGTTATGGACATAAGAAGTTTATGGACTTTTACTATATTTGCACTTTATTATACATGCGGCGGAAAACCTAGTTTCCCACCCACCTGAGCAGTTGGAAATAGTCACAGCCCACCTGTATGAATCAACCTATGACCTTTTGTTATAATGCGAAGAGGAATTCCTGTGTCCAATGAACAATAAGAATATAGGGACCATTGTACTGTATTATGTGTAGGGTATAAAAGGACAAGCCACTCTGGGCCAGCTCTCTATTCTCTTCAACGGTTCTCATTGCTGATAATCGGGAGCTGGATATCCAGAGGCGCATGCAATTGTTTCCCTTGAGCGTAAGTTTCTCCGCAACCATATTACCTTTATTGTTATTGTGAGCCATATCTCTCTCTCTCTCTCTTCTCCTCTTTCTCTCTCTTTCTCTTAAGTATTATTGTACTGCTATTGTATTTCATGTGTAGTTTTCTGGTTAGGTGGTCAATGTTATTTTGGTAGTGTATGACTTGTAATGTATTATTCTTTTGCAAATAGAACGTTCATATAAGGTGTTAGAACCTAATACCGGTATCTGTGTATTTATTATATTTCTAAGTATTCTCAGAGCGTCGGAGACGCTCGTACAGTTAATAAGGTTACACTGTGTTACATTTACACCCTATCACTGCACCAAGGTTTATTGCATAAATACATTGTTTATGGTATAGTTATAAAGGTTTAACATCGTGAGCATCAGCGCCGCTTGTGATCTCCTCGTGGTCCCAAGCGTCCGCTACGCTAGTAGCATACCATTACGTTAGTCGGCAGCCTATAGCGTGCCTGCCTGTGATCTCTTGGCCGTAAGCGAACGTGACGCTCGAGCGTCTCGACTACGGCTAAGCGATTGTTACACAACGTGCGTACCCTTATGGTATACCATACGCCAATAGCGTACTGTGTTCTTTCACCTTTTAGAGGGTTTTAAGTAAGATAAATATTAGGCTTTAACAATTGGCGGCTCGTCCGTCCTTCACATATCTGCACTAGGTCATTTCAGCAGACATTATCCATCAGCAAAGGGCGGGAGGTCATATTCCTCGTCGTGCTGACCGGATAAGCGTCTGCTTCGCTTAGTAAAGGGTGCTGAAGGAATCCGGAACCGGAGGCAAGAACAATACGCTAGTGTCTTTTAAAACTGTTTATTTCTGTCTTGCGTACGCACGCACGCATATATCTGCATATCTTTTTTCATTCGTGTATTTTCATATCACTCTCCTGTTTGCCATTTCACAATTGTTAACGGGCTAAGAAAGATTTGTTGCTATCAGTAGTTAAAGAGTAAAGGTAATACATTTAAGGGGTAATTTGTAAAGCACGCACACAGCTTTACCTAAAGATACAAGGAGAGATCTGTGTGGTGCTCGGTGGATGATCGAGAATCACCTACATTGATAAACGTGTTAATTGTGTTACGGTGGATATCTGCCTTGCGTACACGTGTCTCTAACAAAAGGCTGAGACTCGCGTACGCAACCCAAAGGCCGACGCACGCAGTGTATATTACGCAACGGAGTGTCCGGGTACGCCCACGTAACAAATCACACGATAGTGTTATTTTAAACAGGCGAAAAGGTGGCAACGCGATAAATAGCGCAAGTCAATTTTAGTGTCCGAAATTTAAACTAATAGATCCTTCTCTAAATTTACGACTCATCTGGTCTAAAGGAAAGAAATTTCTGCGCAGAAATAGAAACAAAAGTAAAGTGTACATGTGGTGAGTGAGTGTTTGCATATATATGTTTTTACAATTTTTGGGTTGAACCACAAGAAGTCGAGTTCTCGTGAGGTACATACATGTAAGTGACGTGCATGGTGGCTAGGGAGGCATCCCTTGTTAAACATAAATTTGAGCATTAGAGTATAGCAGACCAGGAGGTCTACTGTAGCACAGACCAGGAGGTCCAGGTACAGCAGACTAAGAAGTCCGCTATAGAGAAAAGAGCACAACCCAGGGGGTTGGTGCAGAACCCATATAGGCCATTAAAGCTCTGGCTGAAGGAATTCGCAGCCGCAATTTTCGATTCCACTGGTCGCTCCGCACATAAGATTAGTTGCTTATGTGCCGAACGATTGTACCGCACGTAATTGTGTGCATTAGTTAGTAATCTGACCCAGTGCCATTTGCGTACGAAAAGGGTCATAAACGCTATTTGTACATTCTAACGTGATTTGTGTAATTTTTTTTATTTTAAGGGAGGTTCGCTGGTCACTCAGGAACTATCCAGCAACCAATAGTTACTGGAAAGAGTAAGTGCTCTTCGGATCACCCTCGCATGTTCCAGTAAATAGCGGTTCAGGTCGCAGGGGCCCTAGGTCGAGTACGCCAGCGCTAAGGCAGTGTGTGGGCGTATTGGTCGGCGTGGGCGAGTGAGTGGGGTACTCGGTAAACCGCCACCGTCGGCCTATCTTGAACATCTTGGTTTTTGTAAGGGTTCGCTGAAGACCCTGATTGAAGGTCAGAGGTAGTGAAAGCAACACCTGCAAGTTATGGGGGCCAGTTGTTCAGGTAGGGGGCGATCAACCTCGGTTCGGGTTGATTCAATAAACCGGCCAATCGGGTCGGCAAGGTATGTAATGTGTGAAAAATACGGTTCACACACAGAGGTTTTATGTGATGAATGGGAAAGAATGACTGTACATGACGGGGAGAAGTTCCCAAGAGTAGGCAGCTTTAGCCCAGATGTGTTACTAAATCTAAGGAGAAGGATATGTCTCATTAAATCAACAAAGAGACGGATCAAACATTATGATTATTTACAGTTATGGCAACAGGAGGGTGAAATACAGAGAGGATTGGCTCAGGCGGCGGGATCTAACCCTATCAGGAAACTGATAGCTACGGCACCACCGCCACCTTACATAACGGGAGAGAAGTTGGTTGCGGAGAATGACGCACTAATTTGTAATAAACAGGCACTTAGTAACTGCATAAATGTTAAGAATAATATGAATAAGATGAGTAATGCAAGTATTAACCCGTGCAAGTTGTACCCTGTTTTAAACTTTCCCCAGGAGTGTGATCAAGAGGACGAATCGGCGCTCTCTCTAGCAGCCACCATATCAGAAACAGCAGTAGGCACGTCCCAACCCCCGAGATTAGTATCAAAAGCCCCTAGCGGAGGGACAGGTGAGGTCGTATCAACGGGTAAATACGGCACCATACACTATGCTGAAACCATTTCACCACAAGCTGTAGAATCTATTCAGAACGATGTAAGTAGACTTAATCCCGTTAGGGTAATAGCAGTGCCAAATGGGAAAACTGACACTTCAGGAATCACTCCTGTCAGAAACATTGCCATGCACTGCCCATTTTCCCGAATGGAATTAAGAGCAATAGTGTCTGAATTCCCTGACCCTAGAAAAGATCTAGTTGCTAGCCAGAAATACATTAGAGACCTAGGGAATACAGTAGAGCCCAATAACAAAGACTGGCAGATATTGCTGAGGGCATGTTTACCCTCCAATGTCGACTCAGCACAATTCTTAGCTGACTGTAAATTAGATGAGGATGTACCCCTTACGGATGTGTACAACCAAGACATTGTAAAGAGAATAAATTTACAGTTAAAAGAGTATTTCCCAGCTGTTGTCAAATGGAACAAGATTTTCTCCATTAAACAAAAGGAGTCAGAAACAGCTGCTGACTATTTTCACAGGGCATTACTAGAAATGGCTAAATACACAGGCATTGAAGACATCAAAACAAATGTAAATCATAGAGAAGTAGCAGTATCTGTGTTAATGGATGGTTTAAAAGAAGCATTAAAGACAAGAGTACAGACCACGCAACCATGTTGGCGAGGTCTGTCGGTGGCTACTTTGAGAGAGGCTGCTGTTGATCATGATCGCAATATCACCAGACACAGGGAGTCACAAAGTGATAAGTTAATGGCCGTAAGTATACAGGCCCTGACCACAAGGCAACCTTTGTATAAATCTCCAAACCCTGTGGGTAAGTCAAATGTGGTAACTTGTTATTCCTGTCATAGAGAGGGACATTTTGCACGAGACTGTAAAGTGAAAAACATACAAAAATCATATCAACCCCCTAGACAACGACATGACACACGAAATTGGGATCAGGGACCGCAGAGACGGAGTCATGAGCCACATGCAGGGGAAACAAAAAGGTATCCCCCAAAAAGAGACTGGCAGGTCTCGGGTAGTTCCCATTTACCCCCTTCTCAAGTAGTTGCTGCCAGCGCGATTCAGGGTGGTCACCATACCCAATAGGGGTGTGGCCATACCTGTAATCTGCAGCCAGTGAAATTGATTGCAAGCCTTGGAAGTGAACCCGAGGTCACAATTGATGTAGCTGGTAAATCATTAAATTTCCTTGTAGATACGGGGGCGGCCAAATCAGTGATAAATTCGACAGTGGGCATGAGAACCACTGGTAAGACAATTCCAGCCATGGGAGTAACGGGAGTAGTCCAGCACTACCCTGTTAGCAAACCAGCAGAGATTACAATAGGGCCTTTGCATACCAAGCATTCCTTTTTGCTGGCGGCATCGGCACCGACTAATCTCCTGGGAAGAGATTTATTGTGTAAAATGGGGTGCGTCATTTATTGTACTCCTGAAGGTGTATTCTTAGACATACCTGAGAATCACGCTCAGGAAGTGCGAGACATGTTAGACTCCCCATCAAAATTAATGTCCCACACAGTTGTATTAAATAGGAATCCATCCCAGGTAGAAGAAATGACATCCCAAATACCAGAGTCACTGTGGACTAAAGATGGACAAGACACTGGATTAATGGCAAACGTAGCTCCAGTAGTTGTGCAAGTAAAAGATGGTAGGATAGCTCCAAAAATCCCACAATACCCTCTGAAGCCAGAGGTGGAGTTAGGAGTTTACCCAGTAATAGAGCGCTTGCTACAGCAGGGCATTCTGGTAAGAACATCCAGCACTGCCAATAGTCCCATCTTCCCTGTGAAAAAGAGTGGGGGGAGGGGTTACAGGCTAGTGCAGGATCTAAGAGGGATTAACAAAATAGTTGAGAGTCAATTCCCCGTAGTGCCAAATCCAGCTGTCATCCTTATGCAGATCCCTCCCACTGCAAAATTTTTCACTGTTATTGACCTCTGCTCCGCCTTCTTTTCGGTACCCCTGCATCCTGACAGCCAATATTTGTTTGCATTTACATACAGAGGAGTCCAATATACATGGACTCGATTACCGCAAGGTTTCATAGACAGTCCAAGTATATTTTCACAGGCTTTGCATGATTGTTTACAGTCTTTCCAACCAGAGAGTGGATCAATATTGATACAGTATGTGGATGATTTACTACTGTGTTCAGATTCACTGGAAGCGTCCCTGAAGGATACGAAACAGCTCCTGTTTCATCTTTCAGACACAGGACACAAGGTTTCCAAAGACAAACTACAATTATGCCAGCCTAAAGTAAAATATCTGGGACACTGTCTAACACAAGGACTGAGACACCTGACCGCTGATAGAATTCAAGCAATTAGAGACATGACTCTGCCACAAACCCAGCAACAGATCAGAACGTTTTTAGGAATGTGTGGGTATTGCCGTGACTGGATCCCAGGGTTTTCCATTCTAGCATTACCTTTGCAGGAGATGGTTTCATCAAACAAACCTGATCGGATTTCGCATACAGACGAATCCGAGATGGCATTTGAGAGACTCAAACAGTGCCTAACGCAGGCACCAGCATTAGGTATGCCAGACTATGGGAAACCCTTTGAACTGTACGGAACAGAAAGTGCTGGTTGCGCAGCAGGCGTCCTAACCCAAAAGCACGGTGATGCCAGCAGGCCGGTAGCATACTACAGCGCTCAGCTAGATACGGTAGCGCGATCCCTCCCCACATGCTTGCGAAGTGTCGCTGCAATAGCATTGCTAGTTACAAAAAGTGAAGATGTAGTGCTAGGACACAACCTCACAATTCATACGCCACATGCAGTGTCAGCCTTGTTGAATTCTGCCCAAACCAGGCACGTCTCATCAGCGCGGTTTACAAGATGGGAATTGGCATTAATGGCCCCCGTAAACATCACCATAAGGAGATGCAGTGCATTAAATCCTGCAACATATCTCCCAGGTGTGCCTGGACAGGCACAAAGGGTGGAGGATGAGAGTGGTGGGGAAGGAGGATTTAATACAAGGGATGACACACATGATTGTATGGAATATTTGACCCAAAATTTCACGGCAAGGCCTGATATCAGTGACAACCCACTGGAAGATGTAGATTTTACTTTCTACACTGACGGTAGTTGTCACAGACAGACAGACTCGGGAGACTTGTGTACTGGATACACAGTCGTAGATGACCAAGGCACCATAGAAGCAGAACCGCTAGGCCCACCTCACTCAGCCCAGGTTGCTGAACTGGTTGCCCTAACCAGAGCATGTGAATTGGCTAAGGGCAAGTCAGCCAATATCTACACCGATTCTAGATACGCCTTCGGGGTAGTCCATGATTTCGGAGCCCTATGGCGCCTCAGAAATTTCATGACAGCAGCTGGTACACCGATAGCGCATGCAGCTCACATCAAAAGACTTCTAACAGCGATACAGGAACCTGACAGAGTGGCTGTTATCAAGTGTAAAGCACATACATATAGCCAGGACCCAGTATCACTTGGTAACAGCCGAGCAGACGAAGCTGCTAAGTTAGCAGCCGGTACCCCCAGACAGACAGACATCACACAATTGATGGTATTTAATACCATCAACACACAGAAGTTGTGTGAGATGCAAAATTTGTGTTCCACACAGGAAAAGGCAGTCTGGAAGGCAAAAGGATATGGCCAGGAGTCCTCAGGACTCTGGACAGATGGACAGGGTAAACCAGTGGCCCCCAGAGCATATCTTCCATGTTTGGCTGAAGCAGCACATGGGCTGACTCATCTGGGCAAGGAGGGAATGTGCAAGTTGGTAAGAGCATATTGGTGCGCCCCAGGATTCTCATCCCATGCAGGTAAGAGAGCAATGTCATGCCTTACCTGCTTGAGGAAGAACATCGGAAAGGCAATACCAACAGAACCATCTCATATCCCACCTACAGGCGGCCCTTTTCAGGTAATACAGATTGATTTTATACAATTACCCCCTTGTCGAAATTTGAAATATGTACTTGTTTGTATAGATGTGTTTTCAAATTGGGTCGAAGCATTTCCTGCGGCCACAAATACCGCTATGTTTACTGCTAAGAAAATTGTGCAGGAATTTGTGTGTAGATATGGTATCCCTAGAATAATTGAAAGTGATAGGGGTACCCATTTTACAGGTGATGTCTTTCAAGGAATGTGTAAGTTGATGGGAATTGATAGTAAGCTGCACACTCCATATTGCCCCCAGGCGAGTGCGAAGGTGGAAAGAGTGAACAGCACAATTAAAAATAAATTGAGCAAAGTTATGGCAGAAACAGGATTAACATGGCCAGAAGCTTTACCCATTGTACTATACAGCATCAGAACCACTCCCAGGTCCCCTCTTAATCTGTCCCCCTTTGAAATCTTGTTTGGTCGACAACCGCATGTTATGATTAACCCTCAGGATGATTTGAAGTGTAACAATGAAGTGACTGTAAAATACCTGGTTAACATGAGTAAACAGCTAAGGAATCAAAATGACAATCTGAAGTTAGTGATTCCTGATTTGCCAGATAGTAATTGTCATGACATTTAACCTGGGGATTATATAATGATACGGAATTTTCTACGCTCAGGTTGCCTTATTGACAGATGGGAAGGACCATATCAAGTCTTATTGATTAGCACGACAGCATTGAAGGTTGCCAAGAGAGAGACTTGGGTTCATTCGTCCCATTGTAAGAAGGTTGCTGATCCAGAGAGGTCCTGTGATAAAGAACAGACGGTAGAGGAAGTTGTATCACTGGAGTGTCTGTTTCAGGAGAACTGAGACGGCACCTGAGCATTGAAAATAATAAGATCGGAGGCAGTTGTCGATCCCCTGTTCCCTTTTATTGTTTTTCTCCACTTCCCATCCCATCTCCCTCAAGTATTTCTTTCCCCCTTCTCATTCTTCTCCATTTCCTCCTATAAGATGGACTTGCCCCAAGAGACTGTGATCCGGATTTTTCTGTTGACCATGATGTTGACCAGAGCAGTCTGTTCCGGCGAGAGTACCATGGAGGTCGAGAGAGGTTCTGGAATGGGTTAGGATGACAGAGATGGAGGCGTAGATTTCCAAGAACAACATAATCACCGAGTAAAGGCGAGTATCAGAAAACGATCTGGTAGCATTGACAACAGAAGAAATTGTGAAGGATTGTTAGCTGAAGAGAACTGTATCTGTAGGCTCTGTGACAGTGTAGTTGAGGATGGGTGTATCAAGAAATGCCAATCCAGTTTTAATATCCACATGGACCGGCATCCATTGAGTGACTATCACTCCTTAGTGGGTAAAGTGTTAAATCAGACAGATTGTTGGGTATGCTCTCAAGTACCTCAAGGCCATAGCAAATCAGGATTAGTGCCCTTCCCTTTAACTATAGGGGAGGTACTTGAGCTAAGTGGTGGGAGGCCGGTGGACAGGAGGTTTAATATCTCCAGTCCTCCTAGTTTGAAGCTCCACCAATATCATGTGGATAGATCCCTAGTATGTTTTAACATTTCCAATCCCCGAAAGCCGGGAAATTGGGAAGTGTCATGGAATAACCAAACCATGACCTTTTCATACAGAGCCGATAGAATGCCAACAGACACAGAACTTATACGCCACATAGCTGGTAGTGGAAAATATTTCCGATATAGGTATACCCTAGGAAGTAGGTCCATGAGAGTTTGAGAGGTATCACCAGGATACTGTGCACATATCATACAAACTGATACGTGTAGTAAACAGATGGGAGAATTAGGGTTAGGAAATTTCATATGGAAAATGTGTAATATGGTTATGTCCTACTCCGTCCCATATGTTATCCCCGATGATGCATATTTCATATGCGGGAGGAAGGCGTATAAGTGGCTTGCCCCAAACTCTGAAGGATTGTGTTATATTGGAAAAGTACTGCCTGAGGTAATGACTGTATCACATACTAAAATGAAAGATATTCACCGCAGTACCCAAGCTCCTTATACTCACACCCATTACGAGCACATCGTTAAACGGCACCTGATAGAGAGAACAGAGCATCCGGCCTCTGACCTGATCAGTGAATCCACCGGGATTCAATTCCTAATCGCGTTAGATATCACTCGTACCGCCAGAGGAGTGATAAATTATAAATATATATCTGCGCTTGCAAATTTATTAGACAATATCACTGAAATGTATGATGACACATTCAGGTATACTGGAAGGGAGCTCCAAGCTTATAAAACAGAACTGGTTCAGCATAGGATGATTCTCAATTATCTCACAGCAGTGACAGGCGGATATTGTGTCACACTGGCAACGCAGTACGGCGTAAAATGCTGCACTTATATTACGAATAGCACCGAGGACCCGGTCGAGGTTATAGACCAAAAGATGGACGACATTCTCCAATTAAAATGGGAGTTCCGAAGGAAACACAATCTCACCCTTGCCGCTGTGGGTAATGAGCTGACCAGTTGGGTGTCATGGTTGAACCCGCGAAATTGGTTCTCTGGTTTAGGAGAATGGACCCAAGGTATTATCATGGATGTAGGGAAATTCCTTTTGTGTGTCCTGGGTGTCATCATACTAGTCGGTCTGATATTTAGATGCGTTCGGGTTTTAACAAAGTGTAAACGTAGCGCCCGAGTGATGAGTCTAAGGAGTGAAGATACTGTAATAACAACGACTGATGTGATTTATGACCCAACGATAGAGACAATGTTGTGATGAAAATGTGATTCAACGGTCCGTTTCTTTCACCTGTTTCTCGTTTTTCTCCAAGGTAAAAAGACCCGCTTGGAAGAAGATTTTGACAGCCTTGTATACAGACAACAGATGGACTAAAGAAGAAGTTTGACAACCTTTTTCACAGACAACTGATGGACTATGCCATAGACCCCCATATCCCTAGTACTTTTAATTTTACGCTAGCCCAACACTTTTTGTAAGTCTATGGACATTGATAAAGCTTTGCTTACGTTTATTAGCAAAAGCACAAAGAGACTACAGTCAACATGTACTTCAGACAAGACTTCAGACAAGACCTCAATCGGCAAATGTATATTAACCTCACATAGAATATCAATGCATTTACCATAAGTGTTCTTTATCTTCATCTCTACAACCTTCAGGTAATGACACACATAGTCGATAGGGAATACAGGCACAGATATCAGCACTCACATATTCCCCCATTCATGTATCATCAACTAAAATGTGCTTCCCCATTTTGTTGCAACCAAAAGCCGAAGAGAGCTCGGTAAAGTTTGACAGCCCATCCACAGACCCGTACCACGGGATAAGAAGGAATTCAAATGTATACTTCGCAATACCTCGAAGCTTGATTTAAAACACGTACGGCACGATGATACATGACCCCCCAAACATGGATTCATACACACATGCTTCTGCTATCTCACTAGGTCATACCCTTTCCTACCTTCTCCTCTCCTCCCCTACCCAATCATAGAAATGTATTATACATGACATATATTTTCTCTTTTTGAAATGTTTTAGAAAGTGGCAGTAATTGGTGACTGCCAAAGGGTGGACTGTCAAAGTCAGAAAAATATCACGCTACACACTGCCATATTTGCACCTCATGCATGTCCCCGCTGCGTGTGCATGAGCTCTCCCGTGCGTGCGCATACTTGCTGTTGCGTGCACCCGCAGGCGCACGGTATGCGCATTTACGGTAGAGTTTGTATGCGTCTAGCGGGCGACTCAATCGTTACATATTTTAACCATATAATGTATTTTGTAGATCATGGTCCCTTTGATAGAATCTGAAAGTTTAGTTAATGTAGCATGTTCGTGGACAGAGAGATCCCTCTTTGTTTGATACGAAGGGTCAGACAAGGGTTATACAGTGGTGTTTAGTATCCAGCGGAAGAATATTTAATTAGCAATATTCCGGTGTTGGTTTGAAGCGGATAACTCGCTCGTGCGAATAGTTATGGACATAAGAAGTTTATGGACTTTTACTATATTTGCACTTTATTATACATGCGGCGGGAAACCTAGTTTCCCACCCACCTGAGCAGTTGGAAATAGTCACAGCCCACCTGTATGAATCAACCTATGACCTTTTGTTATAATGCGAAGAGGAATTCCTGTGTCCAATGAACAATAAGAATATAGGGACCATTGTACTGTATTATGTGTAGGGTATAAAAGGACAAGCCACTCTGGGCCAGCTCTCTATTCTCTTCAACGGTTCTCATTGCTGATAATCGGGAGCTGGATATCCAGAGGCGCATGCGATTGTTTCCCTTGAGCGTAAGTTTCTCCGCAACCATATTACCCTTATTGTTATTGTGAGCCATATCTCTCTCTCTCTCTCTTCTCCTCTTTCTCTCTCTTTCTCTTAAGTATTATTGTACTGCTATTGTATTTCATGTGTAGTTTTCTGGTTAGGTGGTCAATGTTATTTTGGTAGTGTATGACTTGTAATGTATTATTCTTTTGCAAATAGAACGTTCATATAAGGTGTTAGAACCTAATACCGGTATCTGTGTATTTATTATATTTCTAAGTATTCTCAGAGCGTCGGAGATGCTCGTACAGTTAATAAGGTTACACTGTGTTACATTTACACCCTCTCACTGCACCAAGGTTTATTGCATAAATACATTGTTTATGGTATAGTTATAAAGGTTTAACATCGTGAGCATCAGCGCCGCTTGTGATCTCCTCGCGGTCCCAAGCGTCCGCTACGCTAGTAGCATACCATTACGTTAGTCGGCAGCCTATAGCGTGCCTGCCTGTGATCTCTTGGCCGTAAGCGAACGTGACGCTCGAGCGTCTCGACTACGGCTAAGCGATTGTTACACAACGTGCGTACCCTTACGGTATACCATACGCCAATAGCGTACTGTGTTCTTTCACCTTTTAGAGGGTTTTAAGTAAGATAAATATTAGGCTTTAACAGTACGCACTGGGAAGGGCGCCCAGCATCCTCTACGGACTAGGAGAAAAGGATTTACCGGTAGCTATCAAAATCCTGTTTTCTCATACGTCCTAGAGAATGCTGGGGTCCACTTCATGACCATGGGGTTTATACCACAGCTCCAGTACGGGCGGGAGAGTGCGGATGACCCTGCAGCACCGATTGACCGAGCTTGAGGTCTTCATCGGCCAAGGTGTCAAACTTGTAGAATTTTGCAAATGTGTTTGACCCCGACCAAGTAGCTGCTCGGCAAAGTTGCAATGCCGAGACCCCCTGGGCAGCCGCCCAGGATGAGCCCACCTTCCTAGTGGAATGGGCCTTCACCGACGTGGGTAACGGCAATCCAGCCATAGTATGAGCGCGCTGAATCGTACTTCTGATCCAACGCGCAATAGTCTGCTTGGAAGCAGGACACCCAATCTTGTTGGGAGCATACAGGACAAACAAAGACTCTGTTTTCCGTATTCTAGCGACATAAATCTTCAAAGCTCTAACCACATCTAGAGACTTTGACTCAGTGAACGTGTCAGTAACTACTGGCAAGACAATAGGTTGGTTTATGTGGAAAGATGAAACCACCTTTGGAAGAAAATATTGGCGAGTTCTCAATTCTGCCCTATCTTCATGGAAGATCAGGTAAGGGCTCTTGTGAGACAAGGCCCCCAACTCAGACACCCGCCGTGCGGATGCCAATGCCACAAGCATCACCACTTTACAAGTGAGAAACTTCAACTCTGTCTCTTGTAGAGGCTCAAACCAATCCGATTGAAGAAACTGCAACACCACATTAAGGTCCCATGGTGCCACTGGAGGCACAAATGGAGGCTGGATGTGCAGAACCCCTTTCACGAAGGTCTGAACCTCTGGCAGAGAGGCCAATTGTTTTTGGAAGAACACTGACAAGGCCGAAATCTGGACCTTGATTGACCCCAATCGGAGGCCCGCCTCCACACCAGCCTGCAGAAAATGGAGAAAACGTCCCAACTCAAACTCTTCCATAGGAGCCTTCTTGGATTCACACCAAGACACATATTTTCTCCAAATACGGTGGTAATGTTTCGACGTGTCGAAGTCGAAAAATATTGCGGTACACACATCATGTACAAACTACACACAGATGGCCTCCGTGTGTGTACTTGTTCTGCCATGCGTGCGCATATTCACAGTTTGCGTATGGTCGCTCCCGCGGTCCTGCGCAATAGCGCGTGGTATGAGTATTTACGGTAGGGTTTGTGGATGCATGGAAAAGCTATCAAAACACATTACATATTTAATCCAACTAGTGCACAATGTACACATAGTCTCCCTGCATCACACCAGCAAGTTACAACAAATTAAATGGGATCAGAACAAAGGGATTCACCTTTACAGGATAGTAGGGGACAGAACAAGGTTATAAGGTGGTGTTTGGTGTCCAGCCGTAGGGTATTTTAAATGTAATATTCCGGTGTTGGTTTGCAGAAGATCGCACGTTCCTGCGAATAGTTATGTGCAGGAGCAGAATATAGATATAAACTGTATTAACTGTACATTAGGTATGCGGCGGGAACCCAGAGGAGACCACCCACAAGTGCATCGTGAACAGACATCGCCCACCTATTCAAACCAACCTATGACCTCTCCTGTACTGTAAATGACAATCCCTGTGTCCAATGGACAAAGAGATTACAGTATCCATTGTGTTAAGTTTTGGAAGATTGTATAAAAGGAGCCAGCTGCAGGCCTGGTCTATCTCTCTCTCTCTCTCAAGACTCACAAAGTTATCTATCTAGATGACCGTATTCCAGACTGTGTAGCGTGGTGAAATTCAAACAAGTATGTACCATTGACTGTAGCCATTATTTTCTTGTATTGTATTGCTTTATTATTGTAACCCCCTTTTAGTAATAATATGTTGTGGTGTCGGAACCCGGCATTTTAAATACAAATCTGGTGTTGTGTTTTCCTTTCCCTGCTAAGGTTTAAAGTGTATTACTATCGCATGCATATCTGTTAAGGGTTCACTGTGTAACTTTGGGTGTGTACGCGCTGCATGTACTTTGTACGCAAAGTCCATACAGAGTACGGGACTCTGTATGCTAATGGTGTAATAGGTACGTAGGTTTTGGATTAAGTATAGCGGTCGCAGGGGCTTCATTTAAAGTGTATGAAATGTCTTTTTAAAGTGTTACTTTAGTCATGTACGTAAACCAGTGTTTACAATTGGGGGCATCGTCCGATTTTCCACATACTCACAGCCTAACAGGTCATAGCAGACTTAATCTATCAGCAAAGGGTGGACAGTAAGTATCCTACGTAACCTTTTCATGGTCAATGGATACACTGAAAACCCTACTTGTGTGCTGATTAGATGGCGTCTGCTCTGTATGGTTTGCAGAGGTGCTGGTAGAACCCGTAATACTACAGGAAAAAAGCTATTTAAAAAATCTGTTAAGTTTTTTTTTGGCGCCAAAAAGCATACACAAAAGACACCCATACTTTGCATACCCTCTCACATTGTTGCCATAAAGACTCAGAATGCTAGATTCATTTAGATCTGTGTGAAACCGGATACATTTGTTGCTATATAGTTAAAACTAAAATAAGTGTTTAAGGAAGTAAGTGTAAAGACACAAACGCAGTCTGGCCTGGTTGTAAAGATTTATACAGAAAAAACTGGGTGTTGTGTTAAGTGAGCGAGTATAGTTAGCATTGTTCACATTTATAGAAGTTGTGGGATTTGTTTTACTGCAGACGCACGGTTTTGTACACGTGTCTCGGACAAAGTACAGGACTGCACTCGCAGCGTAAGAGACACGCACGGCCGCGTGTTTACGCAAAGTGCGTAAGAGTGCGGGCGCTAAGTACAAATTACACAATAGTGTTGTTTAGTTAAAAGGTGAGACAGTAGCCATGCTACAATAGCACAAAATGACCCGGTTTCTAAAGCAGGTTAGTATAAAACTTTTGTTTAAACTGTATTGCCTCTGGGGTAAAGCTGCCTATCTGAATGAATTAAAATTTTCTGTACAGAAAAAACCAAAGTGTATTCGAGTGAGCGAACGTAGGAGTGAGTGGATTTGAACCCCGGAAATCGGGTCCCGTGGTACACCAAGTAAGTGGAGGCTTGGTGGCGTGAGGCGGCTGACTCACGTTAATATAGAATTGAAATACGCAAATCGTGAGGAGATTTGCAGAGGAGCGTAATAGGGACTTGTGCATTGTGTAGTATTGAAGTAAAAAGGTTTTTTGTTACGCTCTGAGTTGAGGGTCACAGTGTGTACATTGACCTGTGGTTGTACGGCAGATAGGTAACAAGTACCTATACACTGTGCGATTGGACCGTGCGCTTGTGGGTGCGATATA
Source organism: Pseudophryne corroboree (assembly GCF_028390025.1). Lineage (NCBI taxonomy): Eukaryota > Metazoa > Chordata > Amphibia > Anura > Myobatrachidae > Pseudophryne > Pseudophryne corroboree. Next base: position 567,288,857 of record NC_086449.1, on the reverse strand, counting down.
TAGCTCAACTTGATACCCCTTTTACGAGCTTTTTGTGTAGAATCGCGGTATCATTAGCGCTGTATAGAGCATACGCAAGCGTGAATTGTGTATAAGTGTATAGGGAGTTTTCGCTGGTCTCGCTCAGGAAAATCACCAGCGGCAGATATTTACTGGAAAAGGTAAGTCACTCCTAACACTTCCAGTAAATAGAAACTAGGGGGGAAATTTACTAAGCTCCCGATTTTGTCCGAGATGGTGTTTTTTCTTCAAAGTGTCATCTCGGGAATTTACTAAACTCAAATCACGGCAGTGATGAGGGCATTCGTATTTTTTTGGAACTCAAAGAAAAAAATTATGAATGAATACACCATCGGTCAAATACGCCTGTTATTTGGTAGAACTCGGTAATTTACTAAAAAGTGTAATTCACAAACACTGCCGGCAATAGCCAAACACTGCCGTGAAACAATACAAATCGTAAAAAAATGCTACAAAAAAAACAGACCTGCTTTTTTTTACCGTGTTCTGATAGGCATGCACGGATCCATGAGATCCGTGCATGTTTATCAGTGGGAAAGGGTGGGAAAGTGTTAAATTTGCTGGAAAAAAATGCGTGGGGTCCCCCCTCCTAAGCAAAACCAGCCTCGGGCTCTTTGAGCCGGTCCTGGTTGAAAAAATATGGGGGGAAAAATGACAGGGGTTCCCCCATATTTAATCAACCAGCACCGGGCTCTGCGCCTGGTCCTGGTTCCAAAAATACGGGGGACAAAAAGCGTAGGGGTCCCCCGTATTTTTGAAACCAGCACCGGGCTCCACTAGCCAGGTACATAATGCCACAGCCGGGGGACACTTTAATATTGGTCCCTGCGGCCCTGGCATTACATACCCAACTGGTCACCCCTGGCCGGGGTACCCTGGAGGAGTGGGAACCCCTTAAATCGAGGGGTCCCCCCCCACCAGCCACCCAAGGGCCAGGGGTGAAGCCCGAGGCTGTCCCCCCATCCAAGGGTGGCGGATGGGGGGCTGATAGCCTTTTTGTAAAAATGTGAATTTTGTTTTTAGTAGCAGTACTACAAGTCCCAGCAAGCTTCCCCCGCAAGCTGGTACTTGGAGAACCACAAGTACCAGCATGCGGAGGAAAACCGGGCCCGCTGGTACCTGTTGTACTACTACTAAAAAAATACCCCAATAAAAACAGGAGACACACACCTTGAAAGTATAAGTTTATTACATACATGCACACCTCCAAACATACATACTTACCTATGTTCACACAAGGGTCGGTCCTCTTCTCCATGTAGAATCCATGGGGTACCTGTGGGATAAATTATACTCACATAATCCAGTGTAGATCGGTCCTCTTCTGTTCTTTGTATAATCCACGTACTTTGCAAAATAAAAAAACGGACACCCGACCACGCACTGAAAGGGGCCCCATGTTTTCACATGGGACCCCTTTCCCCGACTGCCAGGACCCCCCCCTGACTCCTGTCTAAGAGGGTTCCTTCAGCCAATCAGGGAGCGCCACGTCGTGGCACCCTCCTGATTTGCTGTGTGCTCCTGTAGTGTATGTCAGGCAGCACACGGCAGTGATACAATGTAGCGCCTATGCGCTCCATTGTAACCAATGGTGGGAACTTTGCGGACAGCGGTTGACCGAAAGTAACCTCACCGCTGTCCGCAAAGTTCCCACCATTGGTTACAATGGAGCGCATAGGCGCTACATTGTATCACTGCCGTGTGCTGCCTGACATACACTACAGGAGCACACAGCCAATCAGGAGGGTGCCACGACGTGGCGCTCCCTGATTGGCTGAAGGAACCCTCTTAGACAGGAGTCGGGGGGGGGTCCTGGCAGTCGGGGAAAGGGGTCCCATGTGAAAACATGGGGCCCCTTTCAGTGCGTGGTCGGGTGTCCGTTTTTTTATTTTGCAAAGTACGTGGATTATACAAAGAACAGAAGAGGACCGATCTACACTGGATTATGTGAGTATGATTTATCCCACAGGTACCCCATGGATTCTACATGGAGAAGAGGACCGACCCTCGTGTGAACATAGGTAAGTATGTATGTTTGGAGGTGTGCATGTATGTAATAAACTTATACTTTCAAGGTGTGTGTCTCCTGTTTTTATTGGGGTATTTTTTTAGTAGTAGTACAACAGGTACCAGCGGGCACGGTTTTCCACCGCATGCTGGTACTTGTGGTTCTCCAAGTACCAGCTTGTGGGGGAGGCTTGCTGGGACTTGTAGTACTGCTACTAAAAACAATATTCACATTTTTACAAAAAGGCTATCAGCCCCCCATCCGCCGCCCTTGGATGGGGGGGACAGCCTCAAGCTTCACCCCTGGCCCTTGGGTGGCTGGAGGGGGGGACCCCTTGATTTAAGGGGTTCCCACTCCTCCAGGGTACCCCGGCCAGGGGTGACCAGTTGGGTATGTAATGCCAGGGCCGCAGGGACCAATATTAAAGTGTCCCCCGGCTGTGGCATTATGTACCTGGCTAGTGGAGCCCGGTGCTGGTTTCAAAAATACGGGGGACCCCTACGTTTTTTGTCCCCCGTATTTTTGGAACCAGGACCAGGCGCAGAGCCCGTTGCTGGTTGATTAAATATGGGGGAACCCCTGTCATTTTTTCCCCCATATTTTTTCAACCAGGACCGGCTCAAAGAGCCCGAGGCAGGTTTTGTTTAGGGGGGGGACCCCACGCATTTTTTTTTTGGATTTTTAACAATTTTTTTTATTTTTACGAAAGGTGCACAATGAAGCCCAGCACGGATCTCACAGATCCGGCCGAGATTCATTGTGTTAATGTCGACAGTGTTTTACAATTCACTCCCGTAAAACACTGCCTGATATTACGAGTCACATCGACATCGGAAAATACGAAAATGCAGAATACGACAGCTTAGTAAATTAGTCGTAATAAATTCAAAAAGTTGCAATTTTACACTTTCGATGTCATTCGTGTTTGAACTTTAACCTCATTTGGAAAAATACGAATTTTAGTAAATATACCCCTAGATAGGGCCTCACTGGGTACGCGGTGTTCACTATTGGAGTGAGTCGTGGTACTCAGCGGAGAAGGAGCGAGTGAAAGCGCTAGGTATCTTTCACCATCTATCTGCGGTGTGCATTGGGGATTGCGTTTATTGGCAAAAAGTCCGCGATGGGATCCAGTTGCACAAGCAGTGGGCGTTTGGTAGCTAGGGTTCAGGCTGAAGAATTGCGACCAAAAGGATCAGCAAGGTTTATTATGTGTGAAAAGTATGCATCACACACGGAGGCTTTTTGCAATGAATGGTTACATGTGACTGACAAAGATAGGGTACCATTCCCTAAGGTGGGCAGCTTTGAACCCGAGGTGCTGCAGAATGTAAGCAGTAAAATATGTCTTCTTAAATCCAGAAAACAAAGGATTAGACATAACGATTGTTTAAATTTATGGCAGCAAAAGGGGGAGATGCAAAGGGAACAAACTCGTAAAGCAGGTTCCAAACTTAGCACGAATGGAGACACGAACCCACCATTACCGACACAGGTCGAAGGGAATAAGATGGCTACAATCAATGGTACATTGTCAGGAATCCACATTCTCCATTGCATCACTTCCAGTGAACAGGCGTCTCCTGGCTTCAGTCCTCTGTTTTCAGAGTATTCCCTGTGAATTGGACCTGTGGAACTACAGGTCCCAGCAGTTCCAGTCTTCAGTCTCCTGCAGCCCACAGCTCACTGTGCTCCACCTAACCAGCTCTATCGTTTGGTAATCACTGGTTTCAGCCAGCAGCCTGGAGTACACAGTGATTCTAGTTAACCAGCATTAACTCCCGGTGCACTACTGATCCCAGCCAGCAACCAGCAGTGCATTGCATTAACTGTCTACAGAATCATTCTCCCGGTTAATCACCATCTCCAGTTAATTCTCAGCTGATCTGGGCACCCAATCCTGGAGGGTGTGTTCTCACAGAGATTCATCCTATCCTCACAGAGCAAGGTGTATAAACTCCAGTTCCTAGCTCATTCACATTGCCTTGGACAACACGTCACATCCCGTGAACAGGTGGCTCCTGTTTGCAATCCTCTGTCTTCAGAGATTTCCTTGTGTGTTAGACCTGTGGAACAACAGGTCCCAGCCGTTCCAGGTTCCAGCAGTTCCGGTGTTCCTGTGGAACTACAAGTTCCAGCAATCACTCCAGCTCTCCTGCTACATTCGGTGTGTCAAGTCTCCAGTGGTTCCCTGTGTTCCAGTCTCCAGATCCCCTGTGTTCCTGGATATTCTCCTGTACCTGTTACTTCCGTGGAACTACAAGTTCCAGCAATCACTCCAGCTCTCCTGCTACATTCGGTGTGTCAAGTCTCCAGTGGTTCCCTGTGTTCCAGTCTCCAGATCCCCTCTGTTCCTGGATATTCTCCTGTACCTGTTACTTCCGTGGAACTTCAAGGCTCAGCAATACCTGCAGACAGGCTTCACACTCACCACCACCTTGTGTGCTTCAGCCTGCAGTTGAGACTGACTCCAGGTGTGTCTCATTCCAACACCTGTGATACAGCTTGCTGCTGCCAGTGCTTCAATACCTGCACTGTGAAGTCAGACTCCTGCCTCTGCTACCAGGTTTGCCATTTCACATCCTACTGCCTAAGTTCCTGTTTTAAATACCTGCACTGGTTTCCAAACCAGAACCATTTTTCACAAGCACCTGTTCTTCTGTTATCATCACTACCGGTTACCATTTCTTCAGTTATCATTCATCCATTTACCATACTTCAGTTACCATAGACTTTCAGCTCCCACGCTGTACTATTGACATTGCACTTTCTCCCTGTTATTATTTACTGCCGTTTTGTGATCTTGCTGTTTATATCATCTGCCAATAAATATCATTGCACATGCGCAGAAACCCAGTACTGCCTCCTCACTTAATTCCACCTACCTCCACTGACCCACTAGCGCCCCCTCCGGGGACACAAACCAGACCGAACCTGACAGTTTGTCCAAGGCCCATGGACTCGGATGGTGGTCAGAATGTGGGGTCAGGGGCCTTACAAAATCTGGTCTCCCGTTTGGATGGTCAAGAGGCTGCGCAGCAGCAGATGTTCCAGTTCCTACAGGGAATGTCTATCCGTTTGGATACCTTGCAGCAATCCCTTCAAAGTTCTGTTGTTTCTCCAGTTCCTGTTCAAGTCACTCCTGCTCCAGTCATTTCAACTTTCCCTGCACAATCCGTTCCTGTGGATGGCTGTTGCTCAAGTCAGTCCTATGGCAGTCCCTTCGCAGCGAATTCTCCTGAGAGAGCGACTTCCTCCTTTGAAAGCTTCAAGACTCCTTTGTTGTCTACTGTGAACTCTGAACCACTAAGCACTCTTTATCATCTATTGGAACAACTTCAAAGTCTCCTAACAAAAATCATTCCGATAATACCAGAAATCCTGAGTGGTGCTTTAAACGCAGTGAAGAGTACTGCTCAAAGTATTGAGACTAGTGCGACCTCCGTGTCAACTTTTTTTCAAACTAAAGTCTCTCCTCTTGTGCAAAGAGAGGGCAGATTCCAGAGCTACCCGCGCTCCAAACTCACGGAAGCTGAACGCCGGCATCGCAAGCAGCTTCACCTCTGCTTTTACTGTGGAAGTTCTAGTCATCTTATTAAGGACTGTTCCTTCCGCAACTCAAAAGTTGGTGACAGGTCCCAACATCAAAGTGTTTTCACCTGCAAACCTTCCAACGTATCCTCTGCAGTTTCAAGTTCCTTTACCCGGGACAGGAGTGTCCAAAAAGTATACGATTGGGGTCCTGTGACAAATAGACCCAATCCCAAGTTCAGAAATCAACAGAGACTATCCATGTTGCCCATAACTAAAGTAGTTTCTGTGCCTACAGCCCGAGAAGGGGCATCCGTGGCTACAGCCCGAGAAGGGGCATCCATGGCTACAGCCCGAGAAGGGGCATCCGTGCCTACAGCCCGAGAAGGGGCATCCGTGCCTACAGCCCGAGAAGGGGCGTCCGTGCCTACAGCCCGAGAAGGGGCGTCCGTGCCCACAGCCCGAGAAGGGGCGTCCGTGCCCACAGCCCGAGAAGGGGCGTCCGTGCCTACAGCCCGAGAAGGGGCGTCCGTGCCTACAGCCCGAGAAGGGGCGTCTGTGATTACAGCCCCAGGTGGGGCATCTGATGTTGTGACCCCAGAAGGGGTATCTGATGTTCAGGTTCCAGAAGTGGCATCCGGGCATGCAACTCAAAGAAGTGTGTCTGATCTATTAACCCCAGGAGGGGTCTTTAGAGTTTCAGCCTCAAGCGAGGAATCCAGGGCCAAGATCCCAGGAGGAATTCTTAAAGTTACAGATACAGACATGAACTTTTGTTTGCCAACTTCAGAGAGTGCTACCAGCTCAGTACCACTCCAAGAGGGATCATTAGAACATCCGGATTCTGTCTATACAGAATCAAGTGTCAATGGACCTAGCCCGGTTCCAGCCGTCGGTCCAAAGTCTCCACTGGTTCCAGCCAGCCTGAGTGGCGCCAATGATGGGCTACCTCCTTCGGTTCCAGCCGATTCCAGAATCCTCGGAGCAAATCCAGTCCTATCTGTCAGTCCGAGGACTCCACCGGTTCCTACCGCTTCAAGCTCTTCCGGACCCAATCCGGTCCCATCCGTCTGTCCGGATCAGCCTCCTCTGGTTCCAGCCAGCCCGAGTAGCTCTGTTTCCAATGCTGAGCTACCTCCTTCGGTTCCAGCCGATTCCAGCATCCTCGGATCAAATCCGGTCCTATCCGTCACTCCGAGGACTCCTCCGGTTCCAGCCGGTTCAAGCTTTTCTGGACCCAATCTGGTCCCATCCGTCTGTCCAGATCAGCCTCCTTCAGTTCAAGTCAAGTCAAGTAGTCCTGTACAAATCCCGGATCCATCCATTTGTCTAAAGTTGCCATCGGTCCCTGCCGATTCCAGTTCCTCTGAACCCGGTGTGGTTCTCTCCGGTGTTTCAAGTAAACAACTCCTGTCGCTATGTCCAGAGTCTACAGTTCTTGCAGATATTGCAGTTGCCTCAATCCAGATGGAGGCTCTAAGCATCTCACCCCAAGATGAAGCTTCTAGCGTTCTGTCAACCTCAGCTGAGAATTCCCGTCAGTCAATCCAGGAGATGACGTCCTCTCTCCACCCTCGAGCATTTCAAGTTGATTCTACTCCTGCTTCTGACTGCTTATTCCAGTCCTCAACTCTCAAGTGTCCGACATTGTCTTCCAAGACTTCAACTGACATTCAGCCTTCCAAGTGTCCACTAGATACAAAAGCTCTAGTCTACTTTGATGGTGACTATGCTCAGTTCCGTGCAGTGGCGAGCCAATACCTCGCTTTTGCTGAGTCTGATCCTTCAGTGACTATTTCTCCAGCCAATGCAATCAGATACTTCCTCCTGTTCTTCAAAGGTAGAGCACTGGACTGGGCGAATCCTCTCATTGAATCTAAAGATCCGCTACTGAGTGATCTTCCCGCTTTCTGCGAAGCCGTAAAACAGGAGTTTGCTCCAAAGTTTATGCATTCAGAGTCATCTGGGCATTCTGGCCAATTTGTCAACAGTTTGTCTACTGCTAAATCCTCTCCAACATCTCTGTCTGTGCAAGATCAGGATACAATAGACCAAGCTATTAAAGATTTCCAAGCTGTAAAGTCAAGACAAGGTTCTCAGACTTCAGATTTGAAAGTTGCATATACTCCCGTGTCTCCATCCTACAGCAACACTTCTGAAAGTGAGTTTGTTGATGACGACTCAAGTTACTTTATGGGGGGTTCTATCCTTCCGAGCTATGCCTTCTCCCAGGAAGAAAATTCTGTCTCAAATGACCATGAATGCTCTACTTGTTCTGAAGATGAAAGTTGGGAAGACTTTTGAGGACCTCTGCTTTTGTGTATTCCTAAACTCTTTTTCAAGGATCCTCCAAGTTCCAGCGTGGGTGTTCGGTGCCCACCCATAAAAGGGGGGGTACTGTCAGGAATCCACATTCTCCATTGCATCACTTCCAGTGAACAGGCGTCTCCTGGCTTCAGTCCTCTGTTTTCAGAGTATTCCCTGTGAATTGGACCTGTGGAACTACAGGTCCCAGCAGTTCCAGTCTTCAGTCTCCTGCAGCCCACAGCTCACTGTGCTCCACCTAACCAGCTCTATCGTTTGGTAATCACTGGTTTCAGCCAGCAGCCTGGAGTACACAGTGATTCTAGTTAACCAGCATTAACTCCCGGTGCACTACTGATCCCAGCCAGCAACCAGCAGTGCATTGCATTAACTGTCTACAGAATCATTCTCCCGGTTAATCACCATCTCCAGTTAATTCTCAGCTGATCTGGGCACCCAATCCTGGAGGGTGTGTTCTCACAGAGATTCATCCTATCCTCACAGAGCAAGGTGTATAAACTCCAGTTCCTAGCTCATTCACATTGCCTTGGACAACACGTCACATCCCGTGAACAGGTGGCTCCTGTTTGCAATCCTCTGTCTTCAGAGATTTCCTTGTGTGTTAGACCTGTGGAACAACAGGTCCCAGCCGTTCCAGGTTCCAGCAGTTCCGGTGTTCCTGTGGAACTACAAGTTCCAGCAATCACTCCAGCTCTCCTGCTACATTCGGTGTGTCAAGTCTCCAGTGGTTCCCTGTGTTCCAGTCTCCAGATCCCCTGTGTTCCTGGATATTCTCCTGTACCTGTTACTTCCGTGGAACTACAAGTTCCAGCAATCACTCCAGCTCTCCTGCTACATTCGGTGTGTCAAGTCTCCAGTGGTTCCCTGTGTTCCAGTCTCCAGATCCCCTCTGTTCCTGGATATTCTCCTGTACCTGTTACTTCCGTGGAACTTCAAGGCTCAGCAATACCTGCAGACAGGCTTCACACTCACCACCACCTTGTGTGCTTCAGCCTGCAGTTGAGACTGACTCCAGGTGTGTCTCATTCCAACACCTGTGATACAGCTTGCTGCTGCCAGTGCTTCAATACCTGCACTGTGAAGTCAGACTCCTGCCTCTGCTACCAGGTTTGCCATTTCACATCCTACTGCCTAAGTTCCTGTTTTAAATACCTGCACTGGTTTCCAAACCAGAACCATTTTTCACAAGCACCTGTTCTTCTGTTATCATCACTACCGGTTACCATTTCTTCAGTTATCATTCATCCATTTACCATACTTCAGTTACCATAGACTTTCAGCTCCCACGCTGTACTATTGACATTGCACTTTCTCCCTGTTATTATTTACTGCCGTTTTGTGATCTTGCTGTTTATATCATCTGCCAATAAATATCATTGCACATGCGCAGAAACCCAGTACTGCCTCCTCACTTAATTCCACCTACCTCCACTGACCCACTAGCGCCCCCTACGGGGACACAAACCAGACCGAACCTGACATACATCTGTAAATGATAGTAGTATGCAAGAGCAATGTATTAACTCTAACCATTGCAAGTTGTATCCTGTTTTGAAGTCTTTTCAAGGTCATAGGTCACATGAAGATGAAGGATCCAGCCAAATCACAGTTCTTATTCAGGCAGTCGCTTTGCAAGAAAGTCAGGTGGGGCCTGTCCATTCAGTTAGAGGAGTACCAGTGTTCCCCACTGAAAGAACTGGTGAGGTCACAGCTACCGGCAAGTGTGAGACGGGTCATTGCACAGAGACAACAACACCCTACAATAAACAGATTAGAAACGGAATGGTAGGATTACATCCTGTCTTAGAAATAGTAACTCCCAATGGGGGAACCGATAGTCAAGGAGTAATCCTCACCAAGAATAATGCAATGTATTGCCCGTGGTCCAGAGCTGAGCTGCGGTCAATCATTTCAGAATTCCCCGATCCCCGGGAGTATTTAGCCAGATGTCAAAAGTTTATCAGAGATCTGGGTAATGCTTATGAACCAGTTAATAAAGATTGGCGGATACTTTTAAAAGCGTGCCTACCCCCTAATATTGACACCCAAAAATGTATCACTGATTGTAGTTTAGAGTTGGATAGTCCTATGACTGACGGAAACAATCAGGAGAATATAGAACGAATTAATAGGCAACTAGAGTTGTGTTTCCCCATTACTGTTAAGTGGAGAAGAATTTTCTCCATAAAACAGAGGGAAAATGAAATGGCATCTGAATATTTCCATCGGGCCCTGCATATAATGGATAGATACATTGAGGTATCAGATACAGGGAACGATGCGAATTATAGGGAAGTGGCTGTCTCTGTGCTAATGGACGGACTCAATAAGGCAGTTAGGGACAGGGTACAAGCATCTTTGCCTAATTGGAGAGGGGCCACAGTAGCTTGTCTTAGAGCATGCGCAATTGAACATCATAAGAATATTGCTAGGCGTAGAAAACAACAGGAGGAGAAGCTGATGACAATAAGTCTACAGGCTCTTGCAGCAAAGCCTCATCAAACTAAACCCCAAAACCTAGATAGTAGGAAAAGACCTAGGATATGTTACACTTGTAGGAAGGAAGGGCATTTTATCAGAGATTGTAGGTATAGTAGAACACATAGTCAATATAGACCCCTAGATAGAGAAAACAAGCCACAGTATTAAACACATAGACGGGATCAAGGGACATATAGTAAGGAATCACGAGCCATATAGAAAACACAGATTCAATTAATGGGAAGAACAGAATAAATGCAACTTTACCCTTTTGACAGAACTTGCTGGGGTTAAAAGGAGGCCTCTAAACTTTTGCTTCTTTCTCTAGCAGAAATGGCCCCTGATTAACATAACAGGAGTTTTGTTAGAGATGATATACATATACTGTGCTCCCGGCCAGGAAGCACAAAAGTATGTTGGATACCTACGGAGACTAATGCTGCATTTCACTGTTCTAGATGCATGTCCATCACAGGTAGAGAAAATTATCTCACAAATACCGGGTTCCCTATGAACTTAGGATGGACAGGACACTGGATTGATGGCTGGGATAGTCCCAGTAGAGATAAGACAATCCAGTTGTCAAAATTTATAAAATCCTCTTTGCCTCTACAAACTTATCTGTTACTAACATCTATGTGATTTCCCTTCAAAGTTTCCGCCTCATTTCTTACATTCACCAACAGGAGGGTACAATACATGGACCCAATTACAGTTCAAACGCCACATGCCTAATCGGTCCTTCAGAGCTCTGCCCAAATCCAGTATATCTCACCAGCATAAGGGCACCAGTATTAACGCAGTGTGCCTGGTCATGCACAAAGGGTGGAGAATGAGAATACTGGTGAAGGGAGACTGTGCATAGACACCGATATGCATGATGGTGTGACAGCCTGTTGGTGAATGCCAAACCTGACATTTTTCTTTTCTTTATTTACTATTTTTTTTCTCTCTCTCCTCTCATCCATAGACAATTTACTTTACACAACTGATAACACACAAAAGTAAATTAAAATTAAAAAAATTGTGTTCCCTACAGGAAGAGGCAGTCTGGAGGACAAAGGGATATGGCCAGGAGTCCTCAGGACTGTGGGCAGGTGGACACGGTAAGCCAGTAGCCCCCTGAAGCATATCTTCCAAGTCTAGCTGAGGTGGCACATGGTCCGACTCATCTAGGCAAAGAGGGTATGTGCAGGCTGATGAGAGCCTACTGGTGTGCACCAGGATTCTCTTCTCATGCAGGTAAGAGAGACATGTTTTACTTGCTTGAGGAAGAATATTGGAAAGACAATACCAACAGAGCCATCCCATATCCCTCCTACAGACGGACCTTTTCAGGTAATACAAATTGACTTCATACAGTTACCACCCTGTAGGAATTTGAAATATGTGTTAGTTTGTATTGATGTATTTTCGAACTGGGTAGAAGCATTCCCTGCTGCCACAAATACTGCTACGTTCACTGCAAAGAAAATTGTGCAGGAATTTGTGTGTAGATATGGTATCCCTAGAATAATTGAAAGTTACAGGGGTACCCATTTTACAGGTGAAGTCTTTCAGGTCATGTGCAAACTGATGGGAATTAATAGCAAGCTGCATACTCCGTACCATCCACAGGCAAGTGCAAAGGTAGAGAGAGTGAACAGCACTATTAAGAACAAGCTGAGCAAATTAATGGCTGAGACTGGATTGCTGTGGCCAGAAGCTTTGCCACTAGTGTTGTACAGCATCAGAACCACTCCCAGGTCTCCCCTTAACTTATCACCCTTTGAAATTCTTTTTGGTCGACAACCTCATGTAATGATAGATCCCCAGGATGATTTGAAATGTAATAATTAAGTGACTGTGAAATATTTGGTTGGGATAAGCCAGCAGCTGAGAAATCAACAAAGAAATTTAAAGCTGGTGATCCCTGACCTACCGAACAGTAATTGTCATGACATTGAGCCTGGGGATTATCTGATGATTCGAAATTTCTTATGCTCAGGTTGCCTCATAGACAGGTGGGAAGGACCATATCAAGTCTTGTTAACCAGCACGACAGCATTGAAGGTCACCGATAGAGAGACTTGGGTCCACTCGTCCCACTGCAAGAAGGTCGCTGACCCAGAGAGAACTCGTGACAAAGAGCAGAGTACAGAGAAACTCGTATCACTGGAGTGTTTGTTCTAGGAAAGTTGAGAGGCAGGACTGTTGAAGGGCATCTGAGCACAGAGAGTAACAAGATCTAGAACGGTAGTCGCACCATTTTTCTTTTTTTCACCTCCCCCTGCATCTTCCTTTCTTTTCTCCTTCTTATTTTCCTCCTTTTCCCTAACGAAATGGATCGATCACAAGAGACTGCGTTTCGGGTTCTGTTAGTAATTCTGGTTTTGATCAGGACATGTTGTTTTGGTGAGGGTCCCAGAGAGGTTGAGCAGGGATCTGGAATGGGTTCTGATGGCGAGTATGAATTTGTAGGATCTCAGGAGCAGCACATCACTTTAGTAAAGGCTGGCATCAGTAAGCGCTCTGGTAGTCTGGGAGCTCGGAGGCACTGTGAGGGGTTATTGTCTGATTAATATTGTATTTGTTGGAATTGTGAGAATATAGTAGAGGATGGGTGCATCCAGAGATGTCAGTCCAACCTTAATATCGACATGGACTGCCATCCGTTGAGTGATACTGATTACCACTCACTAGTGGGTAAGGTCTTAAACCAGACAGAATGTTGGGTGTGCTCACAAGTACCTCAGGGTCAGAGAAAGTAAGGATTAGTACCATACCCTTTAGCAATAGATGAGGTACTCGAATTGTGGGGTGGGAGACCAGTGGACAAGAAATTCAATATCTCTAGGCCCCCTAGTTTGAAGCTGCACCAGTATCATGTAGACAGGACCTTATTGTGTTTTAATATTTCCCATTACCAAAAACCGGGAAATTGGGAAGTGACGTGGAATAACCAGACAATGACCTTTTCATACAGAGCTGATAGGATACCCATAGACATCTGAACTTGTACGCCAAATAGCCAACAGTGGGAGGTATTTTCGTTATAGGTATACTCGTGGAAGCAAGACCATGAGGGTTGGAAATGTATCGTTAGGGTATTGTGCTCATATCATCCAGCCCGATACTTGTACTGAGCAGATGGGAGAACTAGGGACTGGTTTCTTTACTTGGAAAATTTGTAATATGGTGATGTTATATTTTGTCCCCTATGTTCTCCCAGATGATGCCTATTTCATATGTGGGAGGAAGGCGTACAAGTGGCTTGCCCCGAGCTCAGAGGGATTGTGTTATATTGGGAGAGTACTACCAGAGGTCATGACCATAACCCATGATAAAATGAAAGACGTTTACCGCAGTGCTCAGGCTCCTTATACTCATACTCCCTATGAACACATCATCAAGAGACACCTCATAGATAGGGCAGAGCACGCAGCCTCTGATTTGATCCACGAATCCACCGGGATTCAGTTCCTTCTCGCATTAGACATTACCCGTACTGCCAGAGGAACTATAAATTATAGGTATATCCATGCGCTAGCGAACTTGATAGATAATATCACTGAGATGTATGACGACACCTTCAGGTATACGGGAAGGGAGTTACAAGCTTACAAGAAGGAACTGATTCAGCACAGGATGGTCATTAATTATGTCACAGCCGTGACAGGTGGGTACTGTGTTACTCTGGCAACTCAATATGGTGTGAAGTGCTGTACGTATATTACAAACAGCACTGACGACCCAACGGAGATTATCGATCAAAAGATGGACGATATCTTGCAGTTGAAGTGGGAGTTCAGGAGAGAGCACAACCTTACCTTAGCGACTGAGAGTAATGAACTGACTGGCTGGGTCTCATGGTTGAAACCACGCAAATGGTTCTCAGGTTTAGGAGAGTGGGCTCAGAATGTCATTATGAGTGTTGGAAAGTTTCTCCTTTGTATCCTGGGAGTCGTCATAATTATTGGTTCGATATTTAGGTGTGTTCAAATTCTAACGCGTCGCAAGCACGTCAAAAATTTGATGAGTCTAAGGAGCGAGGGCGCTGTTATAGCAGCAGATTTAATTTATGACCCATCCATAGAGACAGTGTTATGATAAGGATTGCAAATGAATTTCATGGCCTGTTTCTTTCACCCGTTTTTCTTTTGTCTCCCCCTCTGCCCAGATACATCCATCCGGAAAAAGACATCAGCCCTACCCAAAATGTTTATGTGAATGTATTTTTAGATATGTGTCTTATCTTCATCTCTGCAACCTCCAGTTAATGGCACACATAGTCGACAGGTGATATCCACATATAATAGCACTCACATATGTTTCCCCCTCCATGTATCATCAACTAAATGTGCACCCCATTTGTTGGAACAAGAAGCCGAAAAGAGCTCGGTAGTGTTTGTTGGTCCATTTACAGACCCTTAATACGGGATGAGAAGGATTTAATGTATACTTCGCAATACCTCGAAGCTTATGTAGAACATATACGGCACGATGATACATGCCCCTCAGACATGGATTCATATATACATGCTTTTTAATATCCCACTAGGTCATACATTTCTCACCTACAACTCTCCCCCAACCATCCAAGCTTCTGTAGATATTGTATAGATATTTTTCTGTTTATTGATTAGGTAGTGGCAGTTATTGGTGACTGCCAAAGGGTGGACTGTCGAAGTCGAAAAATATTGCGGTAGACACATCATGTACAAACTTCACACAGATGTCCTCCATGTGTGTACTTGTTCTGCCGTGCGTGCGCATATTTGCAGTTTGCGCATGGTCGCTCCCGCGGTCCTGCGCATTAGCGCGTGGTATAAGTATTTACGGTAGGGTTTGTGGATGCATGGAAAAGCTATCAAAACACATTACATATTTAATCCAACTAGTGCACAATGTACACATAGTCTCCCTGCATCACACCAGCAAGTTACAACAGTTTAAATGGTATCAGAACAAAGGGATTCACCTTTACAGGATAGGAGGGGACAGAACAAGGTTATAAGGTGGTGTTTGGTGTCCAGCCGTAGGGTATTTTAAATGTAATATTCTGGTGTTGGTTTGCAGAAGATCGCACGTTCCTGCGAATAGTTATGTGCAGGAGCAGAATATAGATATAAACTGTATTTACTGTACATTAGGTATGCGGCGGGAACCCAGAGGAGACCACCCACAAGTGCATCGTGAACAGACATCGCCCACCTATTCAAACCAACCTATGACCTCTCCTGTACTGTAAATGACAATCCCTGTGTCCAATGGACAAAGAGATTACAGTATCCATTGTGTTAAGTTTTGGAAGATTGTATAAAAGGAGCCAGCTGCAGGCCTGGTCTCTCTCTCTCTCTCAAGACTCACAAAGTTATCTATCTAGATGACCGAGGACCAGACTGGGTAGCACGGCAAAATTCAAACAAGTATGTACCATTGACTGTAGCCATTATTCGCTTGTATTGTATTGCTTTGTTATTGTAACCCCCTTTTAGTAATAATATGTTGTGGTGTCGGAACCCGGCATTTTAAATACAAATCTGGTGTCGTGTTTTCCTTTCCCTGCTAAAGTTTAAAGTGTATTACTATCGCATGCATATCTGTTAAGGGTTCACTGTGTAACTTTGGGTGTGTACGCGTTGCGTGCACTATGTACAGTCAGCGCGGCGTTTGTACGCAAAGTCCGTACACGGTATGGGACTCTGTACGCTAATGGTATAATAGGTACGTAGGTTGTGGATTAAGTATAGCGGCCGCAGCGGCTTCATTTAAAGTGTATGAAATGTCTTTTTAAAGTGTTGCTTTAGTCCTGTACGTAAACCAGCGTTTACAGACGTTACTCCTTTCCTGGCCTGAATAAGGGTGGGGATGACTTCCTTGGAAATACCCTTACGGGCCAGGATTCGGCGCTCAACAGCCATGCCGTCAAATGTAGCCACGGTAAGTCTTGATACACGCACGGCCCCTGCTGCAGCAGGTCCTCGCGAAGAGGAAGAGGCCAAGGATCTTCTATGAGCAACTCCTGAAGATCTGGGTACCAAGCCCTCCTTGGCCAGTCTGGGGCAATGAAGATTGCTCGAACTCTTGTTATCCTTATGATCCTGAGCACCTTTGGGATCAGCGGAAGTGGAGGGAAGACATACCCCGACCGGAACACCCACTGGGCCACTAGCGCATCCACTGCTATTGCTTGAGGGTCTCTCGACCTGGAACAATATTTCTGAAGCTTCTTGTTGAGATGAGATGCCATCATGTCTACTTGAGGAACTCCCCAAAGACTTGTCACCTCTGCGAAGACTTCTTGGTGGAGGCCCCACTCTCCTGGATGGAGATCATGTCTGCTGCGGAGGTCTGCTTCCCAGTAGCCTACTCCCAGAATGAAAATTGCCAACAGAGCCTTTATATGTCTATCTGCCCAGAGGAGGATCTTCGTCACCTCTGCCATTGCCGCTCTGCTTTTCGTTCCGCCCTGCCTGTTTATGTACGCGACTGCTGTTACATTGTCCGACTGGATCTGCACGGAATGGTCTTGAAGAAGATGTTGCTTGTTGAAGGCCGTTGTAAATGGCTCTCAATTCCAGCACGTTTATGTAAAGGCAGGCTTACTGACTTGACCATTTTCCTTGGAAGCTTTCCCCCTGAGTGACAGCTCCCCAGCCTCAGAGACTTGCATCCGTGGTTACCAGGACCCAGTCCTGAATCCCGAACCTGTGTCCCTCTAGTAGGTGAGAACTGTGTAGTCACCACAGGAGCGAAATCCTGGCTTTTGATGACAGAATTATCTTCCGGTGCATGTGTAAGTGGGATCCTGACCACTTGTCCAACAGGTCCCACTGGAATACCCTGGCATGGAACATGCCAAACTGTATGGCCTCGTAGGCCGCCACCATCTTCCCCAACAACCGAATGCACTGATGGATCGACACACTCGATGGTTTCAATATCTGTTTTACCATTTTCTGGATTTCCAGAGCCTTTTCCACCGTAAGAAATACTCTCTGAATTTCTGTGTCCAGAATCATCCTGAGAAAAGACAATCTTGTCATCGGATCCAACTGTGACTTTGGATAATTTATGATCCAACCGTGTTGTTGTTGGAGTATTGACAGGGAGAGTGTGATGTTTTGTAACAACTGCTCCCTGGATCTCACCTTTATCAGGAGATCGTCTAGATAAGGAATTATATTAACTCCTTTTTGACGCAGGAGAACCATCATCTCCACCATCACCTTGGTGAACACCCTCGGCGCCGTGGAGAGACCGAAAGGTAACGTCTGGAATTGGTAATGGCAATCCTGAACCGCAAATCTCAGATAATCCTGGTGAGGAGGATAAATGGGAACATGCAGGTAAGCATCTTTTATGTCTACAGACACCATGTAGTCCCCCTCCTCCAGACTGGAAATCACTGCTCTCAGTGATTCCATTTTGAACTTGAATCGTTTCAAGTAGAGATTCAGATTTTTCAGGTTTAGGATTGGTCTGACCGAGCCGTCCGGCTTCGGAACTACAAAAAGTCTTGAATAAAATCCCTCCCCTTGTTGTGACAAAGGTACCAGGACTATGACCTGATCCTGACATAATTTTTGGATTGCCGCTGTTACTGCTTCCCTTTCTGGAAGAGAAGCTGGCAAGGTCGATTTGAAAAATCGGCATGGGGGAACGTCTTCAAACTCCAGCTTGTATCCCTGGGACACTATTTGCAACACCCTGGGATCCAGGCCAGACAGAATCCAACCTTGGATGAACAGTTTGAGACGTGCCCCCACCCGAGTGGCCTCCTGCAAAGGAGCCCCAGCGTCATGCTAAAGATTTGGCTAAAGTAGGAGTAGACTTCTGCTCCTGGGAACCTGAAGCTGCTGTGGACTTCTTTCCCTTTCCCCTTCCCCTACCCGCAAAGAAGGGGGAATCTCTCGCTTTTTTGTATTTATTGGGCCGAAATGACTGCATGTGCGGGTGATATGTCTTTTTTGCTGGTGCAGGCGCAGAGGGCAAAAATGACGACTTACCTGTGGTAGCCGCCGAGAGTAACGCATCCAGTCCATCGCCAAATAAGGCCTCACCTTTATATGGGAGAGCCTCCATATTTCTTTTGGAATCTGCATCTGTGTTCCACTGGCGAATCCACAGCGCCTGCCGAGCCGATACTGCCATGGTAGCGGCTTGTGAACTCAAGAGTCCAATATCTTTCATTGCTTCTAGCATGTATGCGGCAGCGTCTTTGATATTCCCTAACTTAAGGAGTATCTCATCTTATCAATCGTGTCAATTTCTGATGACACGCTATCTGACCATTTTTCAATAGCGCGACTCACCCACGGGAAAGCAATTGTGGGCCTGAGCAGCGTACCATTGGCAACATAAATGGATTTCAATGTAGTTTCCATCTTTCGGTCTGCTGGCTCTTTTAGTGAAGCCGTGCCAGGTGCAGGGAGAATTACCTTCTTTGTCAACCTGGACAGTGCACTGTCTAACACAGGGGGTGACTCCCATTTTTTCCTGTCTTCCACTGGGAAAGGATAAGCTATCTGAATTCAGTTGGGAATACGAAATTTCTTTTCAGGATTCACCCACATCCCTTCAAAGAGTGTATTAAGCGCATGGGAAGGAGGGAAAGTGACCTTAGATTTCTTTTCTTTATAGAAATAAGCCTTCTCCTGAGGTACAGGAGAGGCTTCCGTGACTTCCAGAACTTCCCTTATAGCCACAATCATATATTGTATATTTTTTGCCAATTTATGATCTATTTCTCTGGAGTCACTATCGTCGACACAAGAATCAGTGTCCGTGTCGGTATCAGTATTCACAATATTCGCAGTTGGTCTCTTATGTGACCCAGAGGGGTCACCTGCGGATGGAAGAACAGAGCCCTGAAAAATCACATCCTTCACAGATTTTCTCCAGCCCTCAGCATGAGATTCAGACTTATCTAATCTCCTATTGATATGATGCATACTATCACGTATTTCTTTCACCCATGCAGGCTCTTGGTGTGCCGGCAGCACCACCACATTACACTTCTGTAAAATGGTTTCCTCCGGGGAGGAACTCCCTGCCTCTGACATGTCTTACACACATGTACAACACACACACAGACACACTGGGACTTATAGGGGACAGACCCACAGTAAAATCTGTCAGAGTGACACAGTTTAGGAGCAGCCAGTTCACAATCCCAGCGCCAGTATCTAATGCCTGTGAACACAGAATGCCCACTGACATGCAGAGCTTTTTACACAGTAAAATACACTTGTAAAGCACCAAATTCGCTTGTGCCCCCTCCTGTTTTGCACCCTGATACTTGTAGTCAGAAGTGAAGGAGGACCAGCGATGTCTCTGCAGCCTGAGGAGAGAGAAAATGGCACTGAGCAGTGTGCTGGCTGCCTGAGGAAGAAGCTCCACCCAGTGGCGGATCCAGGGGGGGGGCACTCGGGCCCGTGCCCCCCCTGTCGTTTGTGCCTCCGTCCCCCGTCCGTCCGTCCGTCCCCCGGCGCCGCACAGGGAGATGACGTGCGCCCGCTGAGATTGTGTTACCAGCGGGCGCCCATCTCCCTGCACAGCGGCAGCCGGAGGCAGGAGCTCAGTACTGAGCTCCTGCCTCCGGCGCTGTCACTGTGCGGCGTGCGCTATGGGAGAGACGTCAGTCATGACGTCTCTCTCATAGTGCTGAGGAGAGGACGCCAGGAGGAGTACTGCAGCGGTCTGGAAGCGGGAACGTGGCTTGGTAAGTATGTTCTCTTTTCTCTACCTCAGTGCAGCGGGGACATCTACTGGGGGCAAACTAGGGGGGGACATTACTACTGGGGGCATCAACAAGGGACATTACTACTAGGTGGGGGGGCATTACTACTGGGGGCATTATTACTGGGGGAGCATCTACTGGGGGCATTACTACTGGGGGGCATCAACAAGGGGCATTACTACTGGGGGGCATTACTACTGGGGGCATTATTACTGGGGGGGCATCTATTGGGGGCATTACTATTGGGGGTCATCTATTGGGGGCATTACTACTGGAGGCAGCTACTGGGGACATTTTTACTGGGGGCCATCTACTGGGGGGCATCTACAGGGGGCATTACTACTGGGGGGTCATCTATTGGGGGCAAACTCCTAGGGGGCATTACTACTGGGGCAAACTACTGGAGGACATTATTACTGGGGGGGCATCTACTGGGGGCAAACTACTGGGGGACATTCTTACTGGTGGGCATCTACTGGGGGCAAACTACTGTGGGACTTTATTACTGGGGGGCAAACTACTGGGGGACATTATTACTGGGGGCCAACTACAAAGGGGATAACTACTGGGGGCATACTACAGGAGGGCATTACTACTGGCGGCGTAACTACAGGGGCATTACTACTTGGGGGCTAAACTACAGGGGGGCCAAACTACTGGGGGCATAACTACAGGGGCCAAACTACTGGGGGATAACTACAGGGGCCAAACTACTGGGGGCATTACTACTGGGGGCTAAACTACAAGGGGGGCATAACTACAGGGGCTAAACTACAAGCAGGCAAACTACTGGGGGCATTACCACTGGGAGGCTAAACTAAAGGGGGGGGTAAACTACTGGGGTCATAACTGCAGGGGCATAACCACTGGGGGCATAACTACTAGGGCGCTAAATGACTGGGGGCATTACTACAGGCAACATTACTACTGGGGGCAATACGGGCACCACTACTATGGGGTCTATATAAGCGGCACTACCAGTACAGTGGACATTGCATAATGAGCGCTACAACTGTGGGCATTGTATAAGAAGCGCCACCTCACATGCACCGAAGCCGCACGCAAATGTACTTGCCCCTTCCATGGTGCCCCCCCTATAATTTCTTCTGCCTCCGCCCCTGGCTCCGCCCTTTTTAACTCAGAAACTTTTCATAATATTTATACTGGCGGGGGTAGGGCTGTGCTTGTGCATCTTATGCCCCCTTTTTGCCAGTTTATAGAGGTGTTTTTTCTGCCCAGGACACCCCCCCCACACACACCCTGCACCCTGCAGTGCCTGTGTGTGTGGGCAGCAATGGCGCGCTGCGCTCCCGCCAGCCGCGCTGTACCTCAGCCGTCACTTTTCTTGATAGAAGATCTGTCTTCTTCTACTCACCTGTCTTCTTACTTCTGGCTCTGTGAGGGGGGTGACGGCGTGCTGTGGGAGTGAGCATCTAGACACGGCTAGTGTTCAGTACCCTTCAGGAGCTAATGGTGTCCTGTCAACCAGAAGCAGAGCCATGAAACTCTTCAGGAAGTTGGTTCCTACTTCTGCCCCCTCAGTCCCATGAAGCAGGGAGACTGTTGCCAGCAGTTCTCCCTGAAAACAAAAAACCTAACATAAGTCTTTTCAGAGAAGCTCAGTAGAGCTCCCCTAGAGTGCATCCAGTCTGCCTGGGCACATTTCTAAAACTGAGGTCTGGAGGAGGGGCATAGGGGGAGGATCCAGTTCACACCCATTGAAAAGTCTTAAGAGTGCCCATGGCTCCTGCGGAACCGTCTATACCCCATGGTCATGAAGTGGACCCCAGCATCCTCTAGGACGTATGAGAAAAACAAATTATTAACTAGATATCATGCCCCCTTTTGTTGAATAGTTAATAATATTGTGCTTAGAATGTATTTATTTGTTAACAGTTTCTTATATAGCGCAGCATCCTCACTGCCTATAACCTGTACCCAATGGCGGATCCAGGGGGGGGGGGGGGCACCAAGGCACGTGCCCCCCCCCTGTCGTTTAGAAGAAGATTTTTTTTTTAATTGATAGTGCACGACACTGTAAGGGAAAATGGGTCGCTCCAATCTCCGCGGCGGTGGCCCCTGCAGTACCGGGGGAGATGGTGCAGTCCTGTTGCTAGACTGCACTGAAGTCCCCCTCTGTCCGGTCCGCGTCCTGCTGCTGAGTGCCGTCCTGACACCCGTGCTGCTGCCAGCTGCTGTGCGGCGCTGGCAGCATGAAAAGCCCACTCCCCCCTTCCCTCACCTGTGTGTCAGTGGCTCGGTACATATCAAAGGAGGGGGCGGAGCTACACGGACCGGAATGGGCGAAGCTAAACGGGACAGAAGGGGCGGAGCTACATGGACCAGGCTGCTGCAGTGCTGTACTGAGGGAGACAGTGGCTTAGGTAAGTGGTGGGTGACAGAGAAATGTATGTATGTGTGTGTGTGTGTATATATGGTGGGTGTTTATGTGTGTGTGTGTGTATGTGTGTGAAATGTGTGTGTGCGCACACGTTTTATGGACGCTACTACTGGGGGGGTGCATTACGTGTAAGGACGCAACTACAGGGGGGGCATTACATATAATGACGCTACTACTACTGGGGGGGCATTACGTATAACGACTCGACTACTACTGGGGGGCATCACATGTAAGGACGCTACTACTACTGGGGGGGCCATTACGTGTAAGGACGCTACTACTACTGGGGGGGCATTACGTATAAGGACGCTACTAGAGGGGGGGCATTAAGTATAACGCTACTACTACTGGCGGGCGTTACATGTAAGGACGCTACTACTACTGGGGGGCATTATGTATAAGGATGTTACTACTACTGGGGGGGCCATTACGTGTAAGGACACTACTACTACTACTGGGGGGGGGGGCATCACATATAAGGACGCTACTACTACTGGGGGTGCACTACGTATAAGGACGCTACTACTACTTGGAGTGCACTACGTATAAGGACGCTACTACTACTGGGGGGGCATTACGTATAAGGATGCTACTACTACTGGGGGGGCCATTACGTGTAAGGACGCTACTACTACTACTGGGGGGGCATTACATATAAGGACGCTACTACTACTGGGGGTGCACTACGTATAAGGACGCTACTACTACTTGGAGTGCACTACTTATAAGGACGCTACTACTACTGGGGGGCATTACGTATAAGGATGCTACTACTACTGGGGGGGGCATTACGTGTAAGGATGCTACTACTACTGGAAGGGGCATTATGTATAAGGACGCTACTACTACTTGGAGTGCACTACGTATAAGGACGCTACTACTACTGGGGGAGGCATTACGTATAAGGACGCTACTACTACTGGGGAGGCATTATGTATAAGGACGCTAATACTACTGGGGGGGCATTATGCATAAGGACGCTACTACTACTGGTGGGGCATTACGTATAAGATAAATAAGATTTTGCTACATTTTGGCGTAAATTTAAATGGGGGTACTATTGTGTTGCCATGCCCCTTACTTGTGAGACCACACCCCTTTTCCCGGCGCGCCAAAGGATTATGGGAGGGAGCAAATTTATAGTTTGCAGGGGGGCGCCGAACACCCTAGCACCGGCCCTGTTGCAGCCAGATCTCCATATCTGACATCAGGTAAAGGTCCGCTCCCCATCCTACCCCTGGTACCTTCCGTCCACTCTTCTCAATGCCAGTACCAGGGAACAGTTTCCATAGCAGGGGGCCATCAACAGTGTTAGTGTGGGGGTACAGGGGTGGTATATCAGTGGGTAGGGGTAATTCTTTGTGTGCACCCCACCAGCCCACTGCGCCCATCGATGTCATTGCCCCCCCACCTAGAACCTACCTGCCAGTTCAGTCACAGGGATCCCCCTGCCCCCTTCCCATCCTGCCTAGCGTCCCCCACCATCTCACTGGCCCCCCTCCCATCCCAATGTCTCCCACCCTACCAGCCCTGGGTATTCCCTCCCTTATTAAGCCCAGTGTACCCCCTTCTCCAACATAGTGCCACCCCTTCCCACCATGTCAGTGCCTATTTCCCATTCAGCCCAGTGCCCCCCTATATATCATCCACTGCCTCTCCCCATCAACCTCTATCTGGTGTCATCCATTGTCTCTCCCTGTCACCCTTTTAATGTCACCCACTACCTTTCCCTGTCTCCTACTGCCTCTGCCGTCACCTTCTCCCTCTCATCATCCACTTCCTCTCCCTGTCACCCTCTCCTTTCACACACTGCCTTTCCCCTGCATCACTATCTCGACATCCGCCTCTCTCTCCTGTTACCCTCTTCAAAGCATCACCCTCTCCCCCTCCATGTCAACTTTTCCCTGTCACCCACTGTGTCTCCATGTCTACCATTCCTATGACCCACTAGCTCATGGATACAGCATTCCCTTTGAAGCCACGCTTATTATTGTGGGCCACACCCACTTTCCCAGGAGCGTGCTTGCCTTTGGCGCACAAAGTACCCCCCAAGTCATGGTGCCCCCCCTGTCATTTTTTTCTGGATCCGCCCATGCCTGTACCCAACGTGGCATTACACAGACTGTTCATTCTGAACAACCTGGGGCATATGAATAATGAGAGACGACTCCTAACTGTGTACCAATCCCCTCCTACCTGAAATGCCCGTAGTAGTCACTAAATCAGTGGTGATTTAAGGGTTTTAAAATCATTTTTTTCATATGATTCCTACAAATCCTGGGTATTAAATTTGACGGTCTGCAATGTGCCACAATATGCAGCAAGTTTGGGCTTGTTGTCAAAATCACGTGCCATAACATTTCCTCATATAGGCAATGACAGGAAGTGGATAAATATAAATAGGTTGAAATCAAGGGGGTAATTCCAAGTTGATCGCAGCAGGAATTTTGTTAGCAGTTGGGCAAAACCATGGCCCTCATTCCGAGTTGATCGGTCGCAAGGCGAATTTAGCAGAGTTACACACGCTAAGCCGCCGCCTACTGGGAGTGAATCTTAGCTTCTTAAAATTGCGACCGATGTATTCGCAATATTGCGATTACTAACTACTTAGCAGTTTCAGAGTAGCTCCAGACTTACTCTGCCTGTGCGATCATTTCAGTGCTTGTCGTTCCTGGTTGACGTCACAAACACACCCAGCGTTCGCCCAGGCACTCCCACCGTTTCTCCGGCCACTCCTGCGTTTTTTCCGGAAACGGTAGCGTTTTCAGCCACACGCCCCTGAAACGCCGTGTTTCCGCCCAGTAACACCCATTTCCTGTCAATCACATTACGATCGCCGGAGCGAAGAAAAAGCCGTGAGTTAAAATACTTTCTTCATAGTAAAGTTACTTGGCGCAGTCGCAGTGCGAACATTGCGCATGCGTACTAAGCGGATTTTCACTGCGATGCGATGAAAAATACCGAGCGAACAACTCGGAATGAGGGCCCATGTGCACTGCAGGGGAGGCAGATTTAACATGTGCAGAGAGAGTTAGAGTTGGGTGTGGTGTGTTCAATCTGCAATCTAATTTGCAGTGTAAAGATAAAGCAGCCAGTATTTACCCTGCACAGAAATAAAATAACCCACCCAAATCTAACTCTTTCTGCACATGTTATATCTGCCTCCCCTGCAGTGCACATGGGGGGTCATTCCGAGTTGTTCGCTCGCAAGCTGCTTTTAGCAGCTTTGCACACGCTAAGCCGCCGCCTACTGGGAGTGAATCTTAGCTTATCAAAATTGCGAACGAAAGATTCGCAATATTGCGAAAAGACTTCTCTGTGCAGTTTCTGAGTAGCTCGAGACTTACTCTGCCAGTGCGATCAGTTCAGTGCTTGTCGTTCCTGGTTTGACGTCACAAACACACCCAGCGTTCGCCCAGACACTCCTCCGTTTCTCCAGCCACTCCCGCATTTTTCCCAGAAACGGTAGCGTTTTTTTGCACACACCCATAAAACGGCCAGTTTCCGCCCAGAAACACCCACTTCCTGTCAATCACATTACGATCACCAGAACGAAGAAAAAACCTCGAAATGCCGTGAGTAAAATTCCTAACTGCATAGCAAATTTACTTGGCGCAGTCGCACTGCGGACATTGCGCATGCGTATTAGCGACTAATCGCTCCGTTGCGAGAAAAAAATAACGAGCGAACAACTCGGAATGACCCCCATGGTTTTGCCCAACTGCTAACACAATTCCTGCTGCGATCAACTTGGAATTACCCCCCAAGACAGTAATGCTGCTTTAACATCGCAAACCCTGCTTTTGAAACGGTTCTTTAAACGGTTCTTAAAACGGGTCTGAACCGTTAAACCCCCTTCACATCGCATGTTGTAACTGGTATATTACCGTTTCATTACCGTTTTGGTACCTTTCACACTGAACCCGTTTCTCCCATAGAAAACAGTGGTTGTCATTTTAAATGGACTTTTCTGGCCCACACATTATTAATTATTAATTAATTATTAATAATTTGGCTAGTCGTACGATGGAACCCAGCAGCTTCAAGCATCTTTACCATGTTTTTGTAGATTACTGTATCCTTCACTGTCCCAGTGATTTGTCTAGCAATTTATTCATCCCCTCTCATCCTAAGCAGCTCCCTAACCTCCTCATCACTCCAATTTGCCATTTTAAACTGTATTCTGTGTAAAAAAAAAACGCTTCTTCACTCTCATGTGTTTCCTCCAGTTTATTTCCTGCTTCTGCCTGGTGACATCACGCATGGAGACAGCCTATCACCTTCTGTGGTTTGGAAATACAGTTTCAGAGCCTTTCACATTGCACAATGAAACGGGTCTGAACCGTGTAGGACCCTGCTTTTTAACCGTTTTAAAATACCAGTAATCTGTAACCAGTAAATTCAAAGTGGCCCTTTCACACCGCAGCTAGAACCGCTTTGGAAGGCTTAAAAAACGTCAATTTACCGGGTTATAGCTGCGGTGTGAAAGGGGTATAATTTAAGGAGGTTTCAAATGGGTGTGGTATGTAAGGACGACAGTAAGTAGGTCGACAATGTTTGGGTCGACCACTATTCGTCGACATTAAGTAGGTCGACAGGGATGCTAGGACGACAGGGTCTTTAGGTCGACATGGTCTAGGTCGACGGGTCAAAAGGTCGACATGAGTTTTTGATGTTGTTTTGGTTTCATTTTCTCTGTACAGTGACTGGGAACCCCAATTAGTGCACCGTGTCCCCTCGCATGGCTCGCCTTGCTCGCCATTCTTCGGGAAAGGTGCCTCGCTTCACTACCGCTGCGCTCGGCACAGGTTACCGTTCCCAATTTTGTGCCACGTGGATCGTAAAGTATGAAAAAGTTCCAAAAAAGAAAAAAATGTGAAAAACTCATGTCAATCTTTTGACCTGTCGACCTAAAGACCCTGTCGACCTAGAACCCCTATCAACCTACTTACTGTCGACCAATAGTGATCAACCAAAACATTGTCGACCTACTTACTGTCGACCTAAAGACCGGATCCCGTATCAAACATGGGGCCTGATACAGATGTGGATGGAGTTGCTATGGCTGCTGCTTAAGCAGCAGCGATAGCTGTAATATGGTAATGCAGCTAGAAGTGCCATGCCTCATGCATGCATTACTGATCCAAGCTGCATCCTAGGACGCATTACCGGATCAACTCTAACACAATCCGCCAGCTGCATGACCCATGAGATCATGCATGCCAGCCGTTGCAGGAGCTACCAAGAGTCTAGGAAATCTCCATCCTCTGACAGAGATCCTAGGCCTGTCCCTCCCCTGCAATGGTGGCAAACACTTTCTGCCCTAAAACGCCATCAGACTGTCAATCACTAACAGTCTGATGCCGTCTTTCATCCGCTATCGCAGCCTCTTTCGACACGTGCAGTACAGATCCAGCGCATTCGCAAAGTTCTGAGCATTACTACTTTGCGCTAAGCGTTGCAGGTCCAGAATTATTATTATTATTATTATTATTAATAATAATAATGTTTCATATACACCTTTTACACATAGCCTGAATGTATTTTTATAGAATATTTTTAAGAATTTGTGCTTTAAACAAAGTTTATGTACATACATGAAATTAATGTATGTTTCATATACACCTTATATGCACAGCCTGAAAATAATTGTCAGTGAGGCAGGGATGTGCTGCTGTCAGTGAGGCAGTGATGTGCTGCTGTCAGTGAGGCAGGGATGTGCTTCTGTCAGTGAGGAGGGGATGTGCTGTTGTCATTGAGGCAGGGATGTGTTGCTGTCATTGAGGCAGTGATGTGCCGCTGTCAGTGAGACAGGAATGTGCTGCTATCAGTGAGGCAGTGATGTGCTGCTGTCAGTGAGGCTGTGATGTGTTGCTGTCAGTGAGGCAGGGATGGGCTACTGTCAGTGAGGCGGTGATGTGCTGCTGTCAGTGATGCTGTGATGTGCTGCTGTCAGTGAGGCAGGGATGGCCTGCTGTCAGTGAGGAACTGATGTACTACGGTCAGTGAGTCAGGGATGGGCTGCTGTCAGTGAGGAGGGGATGTTCTGCTGTCAGTGAGGCAGTGATATGCTGCTGTCAGTGAGGCAGTGATATGCTGCTGTCAGTGAAGCAGTGATCTGCTGCTGTCAGTGAGGCAGGGATGTGCTGCTGTCAGTGAGGCGGTGATGTGCGGCTGCCAGTGAGGCAGTGATGTGCTGCTGTTAGTGAGGCAGGGATGTGCAGCTATCAGTGAGGTTATGATGTGCTGCTGTCAGTGAGGCTGTGATGTGTTGCTATCAGTGAGGCAGGGATGGGCTGCTGTCAGTGAGGTGGTGCTGTGCTGCTGTCAGTGAGGCAGTGATGTGATGCTGTCAGAGATGTGAGGGGTGATATGCTGCTGTCAGTGAGGCAGTTATGTTCTGCTGTTAGTGAGGCGGTGATGCTGTTGGTGAGGTGGTGATGTGCTGCTGTCAGTGAGGTGGTGGTGTGCTGCTGTCAGTGAGGCAGTGATGTGCTGCTGTTAGTGAGGCAGGGATGTGCCACTATCAGTGTGGCAGTGATGTGCTGCTGTCAATGAGGTGGTGGTGTGCTGTTGTCAGTGAAGCAGTGATGTGCTGCTGTCAGTGATGCTGTGATGTGCTGCTGTCAGTGAGGCAGGGATGGCCTGCTGTCAGTGAGGAACTGATGTACTACGGTCAGTGAGTCAGGGATGGGCTGCTGTCAGTGAGGAGGGGATGTTCTGCTGTCAGTGAGGCAGTGATATGCTGCTGTCAGTGAGGCAGTGATATGCTGCTGTCAGTGAAGCAGTGATCTGCTGCTGTCAGTGAGGCAGGGATGTGCTGCTGTCAGTGAGGCGGTGATGTGCGGCTGCCAGTGAGGCAGTGATGTGCTGCTGTTAGTGAGGCAGGGATGTGCAGCTATCAGTGAGGTTATGATGTGCTGCTGTCAGTGAGGCTGTGATGTGTTGCTATCAGTGAGGCAGGGATGGGCTGCTGTCAGTGAGGTGGTGCTGTGCTACTGTCAGTGAGGCAGTGATGTGATGCTGTCAGAGATGTGAGGGGTGATATGCTGCTGTCAGTGAGGCAGTTATGTTCTGCTGTTAGTGAGGCGGTGATGCTGTTGGTGAGGTGGTGATGTGCTGCTGTCAGTGAGGTGGTGGTGTGCTGCTGTCAGTGAGGCAGTGATGTGCTGCTGTTAGTGAGGCAGGGATGTGCCACTATCAGTGTGGCAGTGATGTGCTGCTGTCAATGAGGTGGTGGTGTGCTGTTGTCAGTGAAGCAGTGATGTGCTGCTGCCATTGTCATTGACGTAGTATTATCATCATTATTATTATTATTATTATTATTATTATTATTATTACCATTAGTATGATAATTAATAATAATTTCTTACTACAGCACTAGCATATCCCAGAGTGCTTTACAATTAGGAAAATTTGTCAAAAATACCTAGCAACATTGTAAATTAGGACAAGACTTTTGCTAGACCCTTAAGTTTCATGAATCAGAGCCATCCTGCAAAAATGTGGGCTCTTAGGTGGGATGGACTGTCACTAGGTGGTGTGGAGTGATGTATTTTGAGTTGTCATTGCAAAATGTATCTAAGAAAACTGCTGGGGAAAATATGTGAGTGTCTGAATGATAATTTTAAACACATTTACTCGTCCAATGGAAAACTGAGGTGATGTTTTTGGAGAATAGTACAAATATTTGATGAGCTCTTCTAAGACAGTCAAACTGAATCTGGGCTTTATTCCTGATCCCATTACTTTATGTATTGTTCCTTCCAAGTCATTCGTTCCCAGGCTGCTATTTGGAGAGCTATATGGTCAATGGGAGTGATAAAGTGAATTCAGAAGCTTTAAAAGAAAGCCAGGTTTTAATACACTGAATGCAGAAAAAGTATTTGTGTTGGATATACAGGCTGATTTTCAGATAAACAGACATGGTATGGAGTAATATGTAGTCTTAGAGGAATTAGAGAATTGAAAGTTACAAATTCTTCTGCTATCCAGTATCCACATGATGCCAAGTAATTCAATTTTATATCCCTGATTACTTCTTTTCAACATGAAGCCATGAAATGTCAAGCATGGATTGGAGGCACAGATAATCCGCACAACACTGATTAGAATAATGATGAATACAGATACTCTAAAGTTACTCTTTATATTGTGCTCCCCTGTCTTTCATCAGAGTTGACACCAGTTTTCAATATGTTATTATATAGAAGCCTTGCAGAGATATAACTAATAACATTTACCATACATCTCAATTAAGTCAGTTCTTGTGGGAAGAGCAGGTTTTCAGAACCGCAGGGGTCTGTTCAGCTTTCAGCATTGTGCTACTGATATAGTTATTATCAAAACCACACTTCAGTTATTATCACTGTCATTTTCTCCAGATTAGATTACAGTAGGTGTACCACTGTGCATAATAATGGACTACGTTACAAATCCACTTTGCTCTTGTCTTGGAAATAGTTTGATGCTTCTGAAAGAAGACCACATTTTGTTACCCATTACCTTTGATAGACAGTTCAGAGATAGACTTGTTTAACAAAGTATGCAAGGTGCTTTTTGTCAGACTAGTAAATGCATGTATTATATTATCAGTACCATTTTTCATTATTTATCGATAGCACATCTATCGAACTTAACAATAATTATAGGTATATTATGATATTTATGCAGTTTATAATAGTGTTTGCATCTACTAAGAACAATCAGCACTTTTAGTACTGCCACCTGTGATGTCCCCATCTTCTAATGCCAGTCTTCGCTCTTCTCTGACCATCTGTTCAGAAAATAAGAGCCCATGACACCAAGGCAGAGACTATACAACCAACACCAGAAAAACAATTAAACTGTACTCTTAAAAGTTGCCCTTTTTATTTCGGGAAATAGGAACAACGATAGGGATGGTCTGGTGAGGAACGGTCACAAGGGACTATTGGATTACAACATACTTTTATATACATTTACTTACTTAGCTGACACAAAAAGGTAAATTAAAAAAATCACATGAGTTTACTGGTATCCGAGTGGTATAATACTAATATAATAAACAAGTAAAATCAGTTTTCTTATTTAATATAAACATCATATTCCTGTAGACATTATCCTGCACATCCTTAGTATGTTTAGCTTTGGGTATTGGATACTGCCTTACAGCCCTTGGACCATGGGATCTATTCTGACCAGGGCATTAGCTGTGTAGAATGTATGATCTCCCAATGTTCTGGTGGGTTTTCTCCAGGTTCTCTGGTTTTCTCCCACAGTCCAAAAACATCTGACCAGGGTTCTATTTGCAGTGCCCAATTACAGAGTACATAAACAAATAATCAAAACAGGAAAACAGCAACTTACAGTTGATGACAGTATAGGACAAGTACAGGGAAAATAAACATAGCTACATCAGCAGACGACACTTTGAATAAGTATCAGGTGGCAGAAGACTGCTGGATTTGGTGCAGTAGAAGATTATTAAAGTAAGAAAAAGGATAAGCACATGAGGGAAGAGGGCCCTGCTCGTGAGAGCTTACATTCTATATGGATAGTTTGTATTTGTGTGTAGGTTTCCATCTGGGTGCTCCAGCTTCCTTACATAGTCCAAAAATACCAGTAGGATGTCTTCTGAGAAAACAGACCCTAGTGTGTGCCTGTAAGCTCCAATGGGCAGGTACTGGGGCAAATAATTACATATTATTTTGATGGGCTGTGCAATATGTTGGTTCTGTATACTGTAACTACTCACAACAATATTATCTTGTATAGCCCTGAGCGACCAAGTATCACAATTACAGATGTGCGCTGACCCCAGTGTTTTGGTTTTGGATCTGGATGCATCTTCAAGTTTTAAGGGGGATACACACAGAAAGATCCATGCTTAAATTCTAAGCAATCTGACTAGATTGCTTAGAAAAAAAGTGAATGAGAAATAAGTGCACCCCCCACCCACCCTCGCTCAGCACACAACGTGCTGTGTGCTGAGCGAGGGAGAGATGTGTGCTGAGCATTCATGCTAGATCGCTCAGCACACATCTCTGGTAGATGGGGCTTTAGTTTTGCAAAACCACCCTCACATTTTTTGGTTTTGGATCTGTACATATATATTTATCTATTTATTATTTATAAAAACAGCTAAAATTATGTAATTTGGCCCTGTTTTTGTCTCTACAGTATTATTAACATCAATAATATTAATTTCCAGTAATTTCCAGTCCATTTGGAGCACCTCACAGCTCACAATACTGTTTACCAATATAGGCCAAAGGCTGGCTGGCTAAACGAAGCAAGAGAGCAGCGCCATAAACACATGGCAGCCTAAAAGACTATAGCACATCTATAAAACATTAGCACACAGCAATAGGCAGACAGGATGCCAGATCAATAAACTATACAACCCCATAGAAATGAAGAATGTTTTCATTAATCAATAACTAGATCATAGGCCTGAGGGCAGTACAAGGAAATGGAGGTGGAGTATGTATGTAGCGGGACCCAGGTAAAGAAATTAAGGATTCATTAGTTAATTTAATTGTTTGATTGGATATGAAAATGTATGGGGTGCGGGGGGAGGGGCCAGCAGGTCAGGCTCCTATGGTTTTTTACCCTTGTTGGGTCAATCCTTGGTTATTGTACTAACATTTTATTAAAAATATGTTACAAATTATTAATGTATTAACCAATAAAAATGTCTGTCTATGCAAAAAAGACCATCCCCAATGCCCCCCAAAACTACAGCTCATTATGAAATGAAAAGTGGTGCAAGATGGAATTGTCCTTGGGCCCTCCTTACCACTATTATGTTGTACATTAAAAAAGACATGCACAGTTTAACAAACCAAGCACTTCAGCACCAGGGACTGCCACTTTTGTGGCTGAAGTGCTCGGTTTGTTTGGTCCCCCACAAAACATTTTTTTGGAATGACTACCTTTGATCATTAATGAACAGGTTAATGATGAGGGTGTTGGTGGTGGAGATTGCATGTGCTGGCCCAAACTGCTGGTAGCTGATACTGGACTGCTTGTTAAATTTTTCAAATTATTATAATTTTGTTAAATAAGTTTCATGAACTTGCTGCAAATGACGTAACATGGAGGAGGTTCCTAGATGTTTAATGTCCCTATCTCTGCTAACTTTGGCCTCACAAAATGGTACAGATGCCTCCACAATTGTCAGTATTTGGGAAAAGATAATTCCACACCCAAGAGGTGGCTTTTTTTTGTCTTATGCCCAAGCACGATAATGACTTTTTTTTTATCACTAGCAGAAAGTGGTGCCACTGGTGGCTGACTTACACAAACATCCTCATCATCAACATCCTCATTAGCATCAGATAGTACACAAATATCCCCCTCATCCTATTGCACTTCCACACTGGCATTCTCAATTTCTATTATGTCACCATCTTTACTTGTGCTGCTCATCCCCACATTTGAAGAGGGTGCAGAAATAGTTGAAGGAGGCTTCTCAATGAGAATAATGGGGGTCATTCCGAGTTGATCGCTAACTGAAAATGTTCGCTGCGCAGCGATGATGCAAAAAACCAGCACTTCTGCGCATGCGTATGTGGTGCAATGCGCACGCGCGATGTACTTTCACAATGGCCGATGTAGTTTCACACAAGGTCTAGTGATGCTTTTCAGTTGCACTGGCTGCTGCAGAGTGATCGACATGAAGTGGGTGTTTCTGGGTGTCAACTGACCGTTTTCAGGGAGTGTTAAAAAAAACGCAGGCATGCCAGGAAAAACACAGGCGTGCCAGGAAAAACACAGGCAGAGCCGGCCCTAGCCAATTTGATGCCCTAGGCAAAATTTTGTCTGGTGCCCCCTAGCACCGCCGCTGGTTCTGCATCTGACCCAGCCACACTTAGGCAGTGGGGCCCACTGGGGGGGGGTACACTGTGGGCCAGATCAACCCTACATAATGGCACACAGTGATGCCCATAATACACATAATTCCACATAGCAATGCACCTTACACATATGCCCCACATTAGTAATGCTAGTAGCTTTTTTTATATAACTTACTTTTGCTTGCTGGTGTGCTTGCAGTCAGTGTGTGCGCCCATGCAGCTCCCTGGATCCATGACTGCGTTTTGTGAGATGGGGGTGGCAGAGTGTGTGCGCGCTTGCGCTCACACCCGTTAAAGGGGCACCCGCACAAGGGATGTGACCTCACAGGGTATGCCATAATGGCAGGGGAATTTTACGGCATGGACTGACTAGGAAATAAAGTGTGAGGAGAACACTGCCCATGTTATGTCCCTGCAGACACCTGGGGTTTGCACAGGGATAAGGGACACACACACACACACAGGATGGCAGGGTCCACCTCCCCCATGTGCACAAGCAGTATAGGTGATGTCAGATTTATGTGAAGCAGTCTTCCAAATACACATGTGGTATCATAAGAAGCCATCCAGTAATAACCTTATATAGTCAGTGAAAATGTCACAAGTCCAGGAATTGCAGTTACTGGGCTTCTGCTGTCTGTCTGAGGTCTCACAAGTCAGGGGCATTCAAGCATGTCAGAGGGAGTTTTAAGAACTTTAAGGGAGAGTGTGCATTTTTTTTTATAAATGTAAACAGCAGTGCATACAAGTACTGATTGAATACATTTGGAAAGTAACAGTTAGTTTGCAGACTGTCCCTCCCAGCATGAGATACTGCAGGGACATGCTTGGATGCCCCTAGACATGCTTGGATGCCCTAGGCAAATGCCTAGCCTGCCTATAGCTAAGGCCGGCTCTGAACACAGGCATGCCAGGAAAAACGTAGGCGTGGCTGGGCGAATGCAGGGCATGTTTGTGACGTCAAATCCGGAACTGAACAGTCTGAAGTGATCGCAAGCGCTGAGTAGGTCTGGAGCTACTCTGAAACGACACAATTTTTTTTCGTAGTCGCTCTGCGATCCTTTCGTTCGCACTTCTGCTAAGCTAAAATACACTCCCAGAGGGCGGCGGCTTAGCGTTTGCACGGTTGCTAAAAACAGCTAGCGAGCGATCAACTTGGAATGACCACCAATGTCAGAAATGTCAGATTCACACATAGCTAACATGGACACCAGGGGCAGTACTCCCAGAGACAATGGAGGTGCCTGTCTCCAGGCTACAAGCCCTGAAGGGGCACCTGCATGTACTGCAGCACCTGTGTGGTTCACAGCAGGATCAAAGTGTGACTGCTGCTCTTCCAATGGAGCTCTACAGTGCACCTGCTGCTGCTGCAAGAGCTCTGCAGTGCAGTTATCAGCCCTGTAGCAGGAGTCCTGCTAACACTTGCAATAGGAGACAGGACAGCTCCCACCTGGTACCACTTAGCCTGCACTGCAGCAAGCGATTGTGCACCCGCCGCTGCTGTTGGACCAAGAGATGGCACCTGCCAGTAAATGATTATTTTGCATGCTGCAGATGGCTGGATCTCATGAGTCTGACTCTGACCCACCGGCCGTTGTCACACAGCATAGCTGGAGCCCTGCCAATTCAATGTGGGCTCCGGCCCTGTAGACCATCTTAAAGCGATATCTATATAATTCTGTAAGTTTTGTGTGTTTTCACACACATGCATACACACCCACACCATGTTTGTTTTCCCTTTTTTAGGAAGGGGGGGCACCAAGCTCCAACTTGCCTTTAGGTGACTGGGATAAACGTACATCCCTGGTGGACATTCCTATAATCTTCTCAGGGATTTATGAACACGCACTTTGTTCTTCAGCCTTACGTTAGCACAACCAATATAACTATATATATATATGTGACCATACACACTGAATGATATATCATGTGACCATGTGATATATCATTCACAGCCGCATTTAGAATGCATGCTGGTGTTGCCAGGATTGTCCCATTTGGTGTGCAGCAAGCTCAATGGGATAACCTGGGGAACAACCCACGGAATCACGTGACTGACCGTACACACTAGATGATATGGCCGATATACAGTATCATTCCAATCCACTCCGGAATGATATATTGGGCGATATATCATATACCCCGCATAAGTGTTCTTTTTTTGGAGGGGCACTGATTTGTCTGTTGTAAAGGTGACACATTTACCTCTTTTCTTTAACGTTGTGAAATATTCAGATTTCAGGTGCCCTTTCTTAAACTTTCTGTCCGCTGGACCACCTTTAGTGGATGCTGAAGTACTATCACAGCACTAGTACTGGGTTGCTGCTCCTGCTCTTCTATCAACTGATCCATATCGACTCACAGCTCTATTAGTAATGGTGGCACCTACTGAACATTATTTTTTAAGTAACAACAATACACACATTTAAGGTGAAGACTAATGTAAACATAAGACTGAAAATATGCCACAACAATGGCACAATACATTGGTAGACAAATTTATGAACATAATAATAATAATAATAATAATAATAAATGCATAATAAATAATATATTAATGCCACAAAAAAAGATAGCAGACTTAACAATATATGAACATAAATAAAACCCAATGACAGATTAATATTTGTGGTACAATTGTCTATGGACCCAGATTCTAATATGCAGTTTAAAATTTGTGTGGCTTTGCGTTAAAAGTTTACTGTTCACAGTACACCATTTGAGGTCAAGATCTACCTTAGGTTGGCATTGTTCACTGTTTGAGATACATTTGTGGCTCAATTTCGCCTTTTAGTTTACAGTCAGTATTTTTAAATATTTTATTTAAAACACAATATAAATAATATGCTTAAATAATGATAAAATAGTTTTTTACCTATACTAATATGGTAATATTTACCATTACTATATGATGCTCGCATTCAGCACACATATACATGAACCAACTCAATCATGAGTGAACCAGTTTAAATTTCTATATTTTTTAATTGAATAAAAAGTCAGGAAATGCAAACAATTTTATGCACCTTCCTTTTGATATATCAGAACAGTTTGAGAATAGATCAGCGATCATTCGAGCACTTCTACTTAGGAGCAGTAGATATGCAGCTGATGTTAATATTACAATTTTAATAAAGTGTATCTAAAGTACTGTTGTCAATAGACCATATAGCCAGTCTAATACAAGCGCTTTGCTATGACATTGAACCATGAACACTCTTGGCTATATTTCTGTTTTTCACAGAACATATACATTAAGTTAGAACATTATGCTAGCTTCCAGGAAGCTAGCTTTTTAAGCTGTAACAAGGTGGTCTGGGGACTAAGCAACTTTAGAACATCCAGTTCTCATTGTATTCATAAAACCTAAACCCCTGACAGTTGTTATAAAGAAGAAATGAAGACCACAGTTTAGTGTGAACCTGGCACCCATGTAAAGAATACAAAAGCTAGTTGTTAGGAATAATGAAGAGATACATGATATGCTTTGGACTCATACGCATAATGGCTGCTGTTCCA
Organism: Pseudophryne corroboree; assembly: GCF_028390025.1. NCBI lineage: Eukaryota > Metazoa > Chordata > Amphibia > Anura > Myobatrachidae > Pseudophryne > Pseudophryne corroboree. The sequence goes on along the minus strand of NC_086449.1, from coordinate 567,251,007 downwards.
TTTCCCATAAGCACTCAGTATGAAATTATGTCATTCACGCCACAGTTGCAACTACTTGGGCAACGAAATGTGCAAATTTTGGTAAAATAAAACAGCAGGTGAAAATGTAGACAATTTTATTTGACTGCATAAAACATAACTGTTAAAAGATAAAGTATGTTTTACGTTTTTTTTTCAGTGAACAGAATTTCTTGGATCATCGTAGATTTAGAGTATACTTAAGAATATGAAAGAAATATATGCTGGGTCATGTAAGGTGAATTTACACTGAGATTGTGTAAGGCTGAAGAAACATTGTGCTGTACTACATGGATGCATTGTGTTACTGCTTTGCGGAATTTATTTTTATCTAACTGTATTTAGAGACTAGAGATATGAATCTATAGCAGATGCTAAATATTAAATGACCAATACAAGTGCAATTTCTACAATTATTGATTTATCACAAGGAAGCATTTTCTATTGTCAATGCTGATTAAAATGGTTTTTGATCATTTATATATGTCACTGTTCTGTTATTACAGTCACAACATTTAAGTTAAGATTTTCATCTTGGTGTTTACTGATTTGGAAAAAACAAATAGTCGGTTATGGAAAATGTGTGTGAGGTCATGGGCCTAGTCTTGTGGCATTGTGTTATTTTGAAGGGCTCAAGCATTGGTTGGTAGTACAAGAGGGCAGGAACAGTGGAAGAGAGTGTAGTGGATGTCATAATGATAATGGGGCACTTCAACGTGGCACAATATGAAATAGAAGCACTACAGTGAGGCATAATATGAACTGGGGCAATGTAACATGGCATAATATGAACTGGAGGGCACTCTAATGTGGCACAGTATGAACAGGGGACACTGTAGTGTTGCATAATATGACTAGGGATACGGTATGTCATAATGTGATTTGTGGATACTGTGTGCCATAATTTGTACTGGTGGCCCTACAATGTGACATAATATAAACTAAGGAACTATTATGGTTCATAATATAAAATAAAGCACTACTATGGGGCATAATATCAACTAGGGTGCTACTATGGTCCCGAAAAATGAATTAGGGCACTATTATGGAGCATAAAATGATTAAACTGCTGCAGAGAGGTGACTCCCAAGAATCATTGGGACAGGGGCCCCTTCAATATGTTGCTATGGAGCCCACAAAGTTCTGGTTATGCCTCTCCTAACAGGCGTACAGTATTTCTGAAAAAGGTTGTGTTAACATGGTCCTTCATGAACTTTGCCTGCTTGAGAATTCTGCTTGCATGTAACTGTGCATTACCCATACTTGTGTGCCCCCATCTATGGAGAAAGTGCAGTATAAATTCACACAAGATACTTTATGCAAACAAGCATTCGTTAAACTCTGTAGCAACCCGATTATATATACAATTATCTTTATGACCGCTCAAAAGCCCAATGTGTTCTGAACCAGTCCCCTTACTGTCATTGCTTTTGAATATATCTAGTCATAAGGGTGGGATTTCAGAAATAAAAATGTAAAATAGATAAGATGCTGCATTAAAAATAATTTGTCATATTCAGTATTGAGATGCTGCTGCTGCTGCTGATGATGATGATGAAAATGTTAATTCAAGATGACATAACATTTTAGTAATGTCTGTGGTATAAAGTTAGAGATAACATTAAGCTTCAATAATTGCTTCTCTCCCATAGATCTCTGTGGTACAGTACATTCATTTCTATCCTTTATCTCTTTACTGTTATTTGTGGAGAATGGATAATTTTTGAAAACAGAAACTTGCAAGCCTGCAAAAAACTGAAGGCTGTTTCTGTATGTGGCCTCCTCCTTTTATACTGTGCTGGCTGCAGCAGGAGGTCTTATCAGGTGCAGCCGCCTCTATCAGGATGTACCACAAAGTGTCTCAGCACTTCCTCTGTGCTGACACGTGTAACATCAAGTGAAGTCATGTGAAGGCACTTAGGAGGCAGACGTAGCTATGGCTGCCAAGGGGTGCCCCCACAGCTGCTCCTCATAGCCCTGATACACCTCCTCCCGGCCCCTGGATCTCGGGTCTCCAGCAGCAAGCAGCACCTGAGTACATGTCTGCACCCAGCAGCATTGCTATAATGCTGCTGCCGTCTGTAAGAGGAACCATGCCAATTATGAGGGAAAACAAGGAAACAACATTTCACTCAAGGATTTGAAAGTATATTGTGAACAATGGCCCTCATTCCGAGTTGATCATAGGTGTGCGCAGGGGGGGGGCCTGGTGCGCACAGGCACCCCCTAATGTCTGGCACCCCGATCTCACATGCCTGATGCAGCGATCGCCGAGCAGGCTGATTACTGTCCCCTCTGCGTTGCACCCTGTCAGGACTGCATTACTGACCGGACACCTGGGTTAATCAAGGGTGCCACTGCCACCGGCTTACAAACTCCCGGCTCCACCTCCATGTACAAAACCAGCGTGATGTGCCATCAGGGGTGTTTGTTTGGTGCACACCACAACATCTGACAATGTATCTGCTTTATTAGGATTTGGTACAAAGGTGGATATTTTATATTGCGTTGACCGTCAATAGATAGTGCTAGACACGCCAAATAGGCGGTGCTAGACACACCCCTCCGACGGTGCACCCCCTAATAAAATGTGCTGCGCACGCCTATGGTTGATCGCTCGCTAGATGCTTTTAGCAGCTGTGCAAACGCTAAGCAGAAGTGCGAACGAATGGACCGCAGATCTGCGCAAAATATTTTCGAGCAATTTCTGAGTAGCTCCAGACCTACTCCTAGCTTGCGATCACTTCAGACTATTTAGTTCCTGTTTTGACATCACAAACACGCCCTGCGTTCGGCCAGCCATGCCCGCGTTTTCCCAGGCATGCCTGCGTTTGTATCTGATATGCCTGCATTTTTCAGCTCACTCCCCGAAAATGGTCAGTTACCACCCAGAAACACCCAGTTCCTGTCAATCATTCTGCGGCCAGCAGTACGACTGAATAGCGTCGCTAGACCTTGTGTGAAACTGCATCGTTTGTTGTGAAAGTACACCGTGCGTGCACATAGCGTACCATACGCATGCGCAGAAGTGCTGATTTTTAGCCTGATCGCTGCGCTGCGAACGGCAGCTAGCGATCAACTCGGAATGACCCCCAAAGTCACAAAATTTGGTGACTTTAATTACAGTATACTTTATCACTTTTAAAGTCCTTGAGTGTTGTCCCTTTTCTCTGTATATGTATAATGATGAAATTCCCCCAAGCCCACCTAGTGGCCACCTGCATCTCCCCTCTGAGAAGTGGTGGTGGGGTTTGCAAGTTAGGGGGTGCCAAGCTGAAGCTTTGCCTAAGGTGCAGAGTCTCAGCAGCGGCGGGTGTAAGACGCGCCGGCTCTCGGCAGTTGGCAGGCAACGGGGCCGGCACATCACTTCCGCCGCTGAGCGTCCATCTCTGGCCGCTTGCCTAGCAACCGGGGACACTCAGCGGCCGCCCCGCACTCCAGTCCCAGCTTTTACCAGCAGCCGGGACACTGTACAGCTGGACAATTAGGTCTGGGGGGCTGGTCTGCTGGCTCTCCCATGATAGGTCAGCAGGACCTTTTTATGGGAGCCAGGATCAGGCAGCCTCGCGGGTGATAGCTTCCTGTGGAGCTGCTTCCTGCCCCTGAAGAGTTCCTGTGCAGCCTTCCAGTCCTGTGACCCTGTATCCTGAGTCCTGGTGTCCGGAGCCTGGTCATTTGGAATCTGATCCAGCCTTCCAGTCCTGCGATCCTGTATCTGCAGCCTTGGGGTTCCTGTTCCATCTGCGTGCACCTTTACCGGTGTCGTGAGTAGCGGCTCTGCCTCATTTTACAGCCATAGCCGTATTATTTCTTAGTTTTTTGCTTTCGTGTTTTCTGTGGAGGTTTCCGCCATTGCTGTCCTCGCCAAGATACGACGGTGTCGTCTTTGGCATTTGGGCACCGTTGCTTCTGTTACAGTTTTTCTTGGCGGCCGCGCCGCACATAAATTTGGTTATAGTTTTCAGCAGTTTCCCCTTTTCTTTTGTGTGTCAGTTTTTAGTTAGGTTTCCCCTTGTTCTATCTCTGTCTCGGTTAACGCCTTGTCACCTACTAAGACCGGGGGGCATCGGAGTCGGGCATACCTAATCCGCCCGTCAAACATGGCTGCCGTGGGCCCAATAAACCATAGTCTTGCAGGTGTTGACCGACCACTTGGGGAAGACAACGGAGTCAGGGTTTCCTTAGGGGTTGCTGCTAAACTCATCTCAAACTGCAGCATCACGTTCCTGTACTTGGAGCTCATCTATTGCCACCATGTCTCTTGGGTTCCGAGTACAGAGAACGTAACACAGGGAGACCTTACACAGGCCCTGCATATTAACCATAATATGGAGAAAAACCTGATTGATTAGATCAAAGTGTTACCTCACACTGGGGGTAATTCTGAGTTGATCGCAGCAGCAAGTTTGTTAGCAATTGGGCAAAACCATGTGCATTGCAGGGGGGGGGGGCAGATATAACATGTGCAGAGAGAATTAAATTTGGGTGGGTTATTTTGTTTCTGTACAGGGTAAATACTGGCTGCTTTATTTTTACACTGCAATTTAGATTTCAGTTTGAATACACCCCACCCAAATCTAACTCTCTCTGCACATGTTATATCTGCCCCCCCTGCAGTGCACATGGTTTTGCCCAACTGCTAACAAAGTTGTTGCTGTGATCAACTCAGAATTAGGCCCACTGACTCTAAGGTAAATTGGACATCAGGTGTTATGGTTGAGGGATTTCTCGTTCCCTCCAAAAAATAATTTTCTCATATGAGGGAGTAGAGCACACTAATGTAGCCTTTGCCAGGGTTTGATTTTTTTTTTGTCTACTTTATTAATTTCACTAAGCAGTGATAAAAGTTGAGACGTAATCCAGTGGAGAAGTTCCGAATGGCAACCAATCAGCTGCTCTGTATACTTGGGATACACTGGGGATTGATCTCACTATTATACGTCTGTTTTTATGATTATTGCATCCAGATCCAGATCCGTCTCACTATTGTGTGTCTGATAGTAATTTTAATCCACATATGTTTCGATCATAGTATCATGCACAATGTGACTATTAGTTCACCAATAATTACTGGAGATCGGTCTCAACATTATGTGTCTATTAGTTGTTCTCATGCAGATAGATTTTGATCACAGTTTCATGCAAGATGATACTTGTATATCTAGATTATAGTTACAAGTGTTACCACTCCAGAAGGTTGTTCCAGGGAGTAATAAATTATGCTGGAAACAACATACTGAAAATTCCTTTTAATTCTGGAGTATTAAATATCACCTGTTGACAATTGAAAGAGCATCTATCAAGGTAGACACTGGATGCACGCTCCCAGAATAAAAGGGTCCTGCTCCATTTTAGATTATTAGAGAAGGAGGACAGTATCAGACTATTTCATTATTAACAAATGTACACATAAACACAAAGGTAAACAGCAAGTATGCCGACGCGCAATTCACTGTAGCTTTGAAAGGCTGAACCTTCATAAGCGATACCAGTGTCCAAGGACCCTTTTATTCAGGGAGAGTGCATCCAGTTTCTAACTTGATAGATGCTCTTTCAATTGTCAATAGGTGATACTTAATACTCAGTTAAAAGGAATTTTAATTATCTTGTTTCCAGCATAATTTATTACTCCCTGGGACAACCTTCTGGAGTGGTAACACGTGTAACTATAATCTAGATACAAGTATCATCTTGCATGAAACTATGATCAAAAGTTATCTGCATGAGAACAGCTAATAGACACATAATGGTGAGACAGATCTCCAGTATCTGGATATAATAACAAGCAATGATTGGTGAACTAATAGTCACATTGTGCATGATACTATGATCGAAACATATCTGGATTAAAATTACTATCAGACACACAATAGTGAGACTGATCTCCAGGGTCTGGATGCAATAATCATAATAACAGACGTATAATAGTGAGATCAATCCCCAGTGTCTGATTATAATAGGAAATAATTACTCTTTCTGGAGTTATTGCAGTTATTTGTTTAAATGATAAAGAGCACGAGATTATCTTTACTAGACACAGTATAGGGAACATGCATCTCATTTGATATAATATACTGGATCCGCATATTATTATTATCAGGAGTAATTACACTCTTGGACGTACTGAAGCAGGAATTAGTGACTACATCCCTAGGACTTAACCTACCCATAAAATACCTGTATAGAAACCACATACAATTTTCTTGTGAAGAATTCTCAGGGATATTAACATTGAGAATAGAAGATTAGGACTAGTATCGAGAAATCTAATAAAAATTAGGTATCGAACTGGACTTCCGCTTCCAGCCCCGCCGATGAGAGCTGCACGATAGTGCAGCTCTGATACCGCTGCCGGGCTCCCGATCTCACAGCTGCTCGTACAGCCTCCACGCCGCTGGGACCCACACCCGCTGCCTTCCTAGACTCCGCTGCGGTGCATGGACCACTTCCTCCTACCCGCGATGCCCTGCAATAAGAGTAAGGGATCCAAGGAGGGCCCTTCCAAAATGGTGCCCGGAACTGGCTGCACAGACTCCCCAGCACCTATCTCCGTAGCTACACATACAGAGCAGCACACCAGAGGTGAGCCACTTCCCCTGACCTCCCCTGGGCACACTTTTGCTGCAGATGCTGCACAGTTAGACTCCCCTGTGACCTACAGGGAAATGGTGACTGCCATTAGGGAAACCATAGGCCCCCTTTAACTGCACAAACAGCCAGCATCACACAGCAGCTGGATAAACTCACTCACAGAGTTCAGGACACTGAGCAGAGGATGGGGGCTATATTTTCAGATGTTGCAGATCTTCAAACCTTTTCTACTAAACAAAGGAAACTACAACACTTGATAATTAACAAACTGCAAGATTTGGAGAATAGATTGCGCAGAAATAATTTACGGGTTGTTGGGGTCCCCGAAGACGTAAAAGGATCCGCCCTATACAGAGCCGGCCCTAACCAATATGATGCCCTAGGCAAGATTTTGTCTGGTGCCCCCTAGCACCACCGCTGGTTCCGTCTCTGACCTTGCACCTCTTTCCCAGCACCATCATCCCTCACCCATAGCAGTCCTTATTTTGGTGTTTGTACCCCCTATATTTTAAATAGGAACAGTTTGCACATTTGGCGCACAGCCCAAAAAGGGGCATGTTTTTGCTGGCAAGGGGCATGGCCACACAATAGTAACCCCAATTCCAATTACGCCACACAGTATTGCAACTCTATTCACATTTGATCATGCGATAGTGTCCATAATTCATATTACATCCCACAGTAGTATTACTTTACCTTATAAATGTTACTCCTCACAGTAGAGCCCCTTATTCACATTACTTCACACTGAATTGCTCCTTATTCACATTACACCACACCCTATTGCTCTTTATTCATATTAGACGACACAGTAGTGCCCTTTCTATATGCCACCCCACATAGTAGAGCACCTTATACACATAATGCCACACATTAGTAATGCATTTTTACACATAATTCCACACAGTAATGCCCCTTACACATTATTAATGTCCTTAAAAACATAATGCGCCTTACACATTATGACAACCTTTATTAATGCCCTTTTACACATAATGTCCCTTACACATATGCCGCACATTATTAATGCCCTTATAGACATAATGACACACATAGTGCCCCCTACACATTTGCTGCACATTATTAGTGCCCCTATACACATAATGACACACATATAGTAGAACCCTGTTACACATATGCCGCACATTATTAACGCCCTTATACACATAATGACACATATAGTGCCCCTTACACATATGTTGCACATTATTAATGCATTTTTACATGACACACATAATGCTCCTTACACATATTCCAAACACTACTGCACAACCAACCCACTCACATGCACACAGCAATCACACTGCCACTAACACTGTGACCTCTGCCTCTGCTTGGATACAGATGTGTCCTCATAAATCTTGCCTCAATGCTAACGTCGGGCACCTTTTTTTTATGAAAATGCATCTTATTTGCATTGCTATGTGGCTAGGATGCACAGATAGCTTCTGCTGATTAAAATGATATGCAGCATGCCTATATACTGTGTGAGACTGTGGCTGTATCTGCATATGAAATGCTACATACAGAATATAGGCATGCCGCATATCATTTTAAATAGCAGAAGCTGCTGATGCCCCTAGGCATATCAAATGCCCTAGGCAATAGCCTAGTTTGCCTATGCCTATGGCCGGCTCTGGCCCTATATGATTTTCTTAGAACTACTATCCCAGAATTGCTTCAGATCTCTGATCAGTGTCAGGATATGGTAATTGAACAGGCACATCGACTGGGGCTGATTCGCAATCAGACAGTTGCACGTCCCCGTGTGGTCATCCTCCGTATCCTTAATTATGCACACAAAAACCTACTGTGGGTAGCCTCCCGTAAGCTTGGTTCCTTGCAGTGGAATGATAATAAACTGCTCCTTTTTCAAGCTTATTCAGCAGAGCTGACAGATGCTAAAAAAGAGTTCTCTCCTGTTTGCTCCTATCTAATCAAGAAAGGGAAAAAATTTGCCTTGTTATACCCGGCACGACTTCGTATTTACGATGGGTCCTCACATGTGGACTTCACCTCAGTAGCTGATGCACAACAATATTTGGAAGATCTGCAAACTGACTTAGATGATCAATCTGGGCACGACACTGATTGATTTGTTTGACTGATGTGATCAACTTCCTAACATCCTTCTGCACACTCATGCAGCGTCGTTCCTGCACAGCTGTCTATACCGTTCATTACTCTATTTGTATGCTTGATTTAATATGAGCTTCCTTTCACAGGATCTATGCTGTGGCTCTGCCCGCATCAGAGTTATATCTTCCCACCCCTCCTCCCCTCCTCCTTTTTACACTGCCTCCCTCCCCCACCTCCTTCCCATCCCTCCCGGTTGGCAACATAACTCTGCATTTTCATGTTTCCTTCTTTTTACGCCTTGGCGGTATTACGGAGCTATTCCTGTGCTCCTTATGTTAGTTTTCTTTTTTCCATACATTCCCAAGTTCATGCACCACAGAGGCGGTGACTTTTGACTCGGAAAGGTACGAGTCAGAGACCCATCTTCTACTTGATGCTTTTGGTATTGTTTTATGTTTTAATATTTTGTATGTTTATACTGTTTTGTTCTCAAGAACAAGTCTGCACCTGACTTGCTCCCCTCTTTTTGCCTAGTCACATTCAGGCTCGTGCAAGTGAGGTTGTTTTATTGCTCTTGTTTTTTCTTTTCATGATGTGTAGTAATGCCTTCACGAAGTACACTTACCTCTCTAGATGATGTCATTACTCAAAGTTCACTAAATTCACCCCCCAAAAAAAGGAATATCTTGCTTTACCTAACTAAGCAGCACATTGATATAGCCTTCCTTCAAGAGACACACCTTCTAACCTCTGAAGTACTCAAATTGCAAATCCTTGGTTGGAGAGTATTGCACTCTGCTTCCTATATTTTGAAAAAGAGGGGCGTAACCATCCTAGTTAAACGAACTGTTCCCATAAAACTTCTATCATCTACGACAGACCCTGATGGGCGCTATGTTTTAATTGAAGCCAGGATTGGTATGACAACTTATGTTTTTTGTAACTTATATGCACCCAACGTACCTTCTAAACAATTTTATACTGCTATACCCACTGCCCTTCAACAATATACCCATCTACCCATGCTAATTGGTGGCGACTTTAATATGTATGTTTCCCCTCATTTAGATAAACTGGGTTTTCCTGGTAAACCCCACCCAGCTCAGAAATATGGTATACCCATGCTACTGGATAGACTCCAGCTGCTTGATAGTTGGAGAACTCACCACCCGACTGACAGAGTATACACGTGCCTATCGCCAGCCCATGGATCCCTATCCAGAATTGACTATGTTCTAGTCTCAGCCTCTCTGTTTTCTAAAATAGAAGAGGTTGAGATCTCCCCTATCTGTATATCAGATCATGCCATGGTGTGGCTGACAATATTGCACTACTATAGATTTAGGTCCCTTCATTCAATGGCGCTACCCCACTTCTTTTGCCACATCCATCAAATTTCATAGTAAAGTTCAGGCCGCACGGGCAGATTATGAATTACTCAATATTGATTCCCTATCCATTGATCCCTCATTATTCTGGCAAGCATCCAAATCGGTCCTTAGAGGAACAATCATAGCTTATGTCCATTCTTTTAAAAAGAAAATAGCAACTGATTACCTATCTCAACAATCTCATCTCACTACCTCTTATCAGCTCTTCATGTCTGACCCCTCCCCCACCAATAAACATCCTATTCCCTCGCTAAAACCCATTTTGATGCCTTACTTACTAAATTAGAATCCACATACTCTTTCCGCAAAGATCACCTTTTCTTTAAGTTCGGTAACAAAGTTGGTAAACTACTGACAAATCTCTTGCGTAGCCAATCCCCACCTATGGTGATCCATCCATTAAAACTCCCTGATGGTTCATTGGAATCCCGCAGTGCGCACAATGTCAATATTATGACAGACTTTTACACTTCTTTATACTCTTCCCCCTCACATGACACCATGGCCGATGATTCTTTCTGGGAAAACCTGACTGTTCCAATGCTCCCATCCTCCGCTATTGATTTTCTCACAGCTCCGATAACTGAATTGGAAGTTAAGAATACTATCTCTAATTTAAAATCAGGTAAGGCCCCAGGACCAGATGGCCTGACAACCGAATATAAGAAACTCTTAGCCCCTTCCATAATTCCTGTTTTAACAACTCGGTACAACCAAATTATCACCACGCACACCCTCCCTAAATATTTTAACTCAGCCATAATTAAACCGATTCCTAAACCAGGAAGAAACCATAGCAACCCCTCCTCTTATCGACCAATATCACTTCTTAACCTGGATTATAAAATCCTAATGAAAATCTTGGCTGATAGACTAAAAATATTTCTCCCTTCTATAATCCACAAGGACCAATCTGGATTTGTTGCTGGTCGACATTCTGTCACTAAAGCTCGAAGAGTCTTCTCGGCTATCTTTTCTGTTTCCCAATCAGACTCCCCATTGCCTAGCACCATACTCTCCCTTGATGCCGAGAAGGCCTTCGACATGGTGCTCTGGAATCATCTTTTCTACACCTTGTCCAAATTTGGTTTCTCAGAAGTTTTATTATGATTATAAAAACTTTGTATTTATCCTCTGTTTTCCAATTATCATATAATGGCTACCTATCAAATCCTATCCCCATACTGAGAGGTGCCAGGCAGGGCTGCCCCATATCCCCCCTGCTTTTCGATATTGCACTGGAGCCATTAGCGATAACGTTGCTTAATTAACCCCTTTATCAAGGCATCCGCATAGGATCGACTGACCTAAGAATTTCCTTATTTGCAGACAAAATGCTTTTGTTTTTATCCCATCCTATATTTATTTTGTAGCCTGTACATTCCCTATTAGTAGTGATGGACATTATTGCCCGATTCAGCATTTTTTTCAGGCTACAAAATAAATATAGACAAATCGGAAATTATGCCCCTGTCAGGTTCCCTGGACTTTATGCGCTCCAACCCAGCTCTACATGCCATGACTATCGTCCCCTCACATTATACACTGCTCAAAAAAATAAAGGGAACACTTAAACAACACAATGTAACTCCAGGTCAATCACACTTCTGTGAAATCAAACTGTCTACTTAGGAAGCAACACTGATTGACAATCAATTTCACATGCTGTTGTGCAAATGGAATAGACAACAGGTGGAAATTATAGGCATTTAGCAAGACACCCCCAATAAAGGAGTTGTTCTGCAAGTGGTGACCACAGACCACTTCTCAGCTCCTATGCTTTCTGGCTGATGTTTTGGTCAATTTTGAAAGCTGGTGGTGCTTTCACTCTAGTGGTAGCATGAGACGAAGTCTACAACCCACACAAGTGGCTCAGGTAGTGCAGCTCATCCATGGTTTGGCACATCAATGCGAGCTGTGGCAAGAAGGTTTGCTGTGTCTGTCAGTGTAGTGTCCAGAGCATGGAGGCACTACCAGGAGACAGGCCAGTACATCAGGAGATGTGGAGGAGGCTGTAGGAGGGCAACAACCCAGCAGCAGGACTGCTACCTCCGCCTTTGTGCAAGGAGGAACAGGAGGAGCACTGCCAGAGCCCTGCAAAATGACCACCAGCAAGCCACAAATGTGCATGTGTCTACTCAAACGATCAGAAACAGACTCCATGAGGGTGGTATGAGGGCCCGACGTCCACAGGTGGGGGTTGTGCTTACAGCCCAACACCATGCAGGATGTTTGGCATTTGCTAGCGAACACCAAGATTAGCAAATTTGCCACTGGCACACTGTGCTCTTCACAGATGAAAGCAGGTTCTCACTGAGCACATGTGACAGACGTGACAGAGTCTGGAGACACCAAGGAGAACGTTCTGCTGCCTGCAACATCCTACAGCATGACCGGTTTGGCAGTGGGTCAGTAATGGTGTGGGGTGGCAGTCATGCTACCTCTGGCGAGCACAGCCCTCCATGTGCTCGCCAGAGGTAGCCTGACTGCCATTAGGTACCGAGATGAGATCCTCAGTCCCCTTGTAAGACCATATGCTGGTGCGGTTGGCCCCGGGATCCTCCTAATGCAAGACAATGCTAGACCTCATGTGGTTCGAGTGTGTCAGCAGTTCCTGCAAGACAAAGGCATTGATGCAATGGACTAGCCCGCCCGTTCCCCAGACCTGAATCCAATTGAGCACATCTGGGACATCATGTCTCGCTCCATCCACCAACGCCACGTTGCACCACCGACTGTCCAGGAGTTGGCGGATGCTTTAGTCCAGGTCTGGGAGGAGATCCCTCAGGAGACCATCTGCCACCGCATCAGGAGCATGCCCAGGTGTTGTAGGGAGGTCATACAGGCACGTGGAGGCCACACACACTACTGAGCCTCATTTTGACTTGTTTTAAGGACATTACATCAAAGTTGGATCAGCCTGTAGTGTGTTTTTCCACTTTAATTTTGAGTGTGACTCCAAATCCAGACCTCCATGGGTTAATAAATTTGATTTCCATTGATAATTTTTTTGTGTGATTTTGTTGTCAGCACATTCAACTATGTAAAGAACAAAGTATTAAATAAGAATATTTCATTCATTCAGATCTAGGATGTGTTATTTTAGTGTTCCCTTTATTTTTTTGAGTAGTGTATATTCAGGCATCCAAATCCCAGCTAAACTTTCAGATCTATATGGTCTAAATGTCACCCCTTTAATATCACACATTTCCAATACTCTAGAAGGATGGAATTCCCTTCCTCTATCCTTACTGGGTAGAGTGGCGGTCATAAAACATATTATTTTCCTAAATTACTTTATTTAATGCAGATGCTCCCAATACGCATGTCTCACAAGGACATCTCTTCTTTAAATACCATTTTCCAAAAATTTCTTTGGAAAGTTGGGAAATCCCGTATTGCATGGAAAAAGCTACAAATGTCTCACAAGCATGGTGGTTTGGGCCTCCCTGACCTATTGCTTTACACTCACTCAATTTTCTTCCGCTATGCCTCTCACTGGCTCTTAGAAAAAAGTGTATACACTGACTATGAGTTAGACTCAGCGCTATTTCAACCACTGTCCCCTAATGCCCTCCTCCATACTCCGAGTGCAAAAATACCCCCCAAACTGTCCCTCAATCCACTCTTTATGGACACTTACATATCCTGGCTGTCAATTAATAAAAAATATAAATGTAACCATAGATACACTAAACATATCTCTTTTTGGGGCAACCCACTTTTTGAGCCGGGGAGGGACTCTTCCATTTTTCACAGACTTTTTCTGAAGGGCATCCGAGCTACCTCAGATGTGTTTGACCCGGGAGGCAGACTATATACTTTTACCTCTCTTCAGGAAAAAATTTTGGACTCACCTCGCAGTATATCTATCCCTATATGCATATTCAGTATTTTGTTTCCTCTTTAACCCCATTCACGTCATCCAGATCCCCCCCTGACGAGATAGATGCATTGTTGAATTACCTAGGTCAACATACTTACAGATTTAAGTTTCTCTACCTTCCTTTACTAACCATCTACAAAGATAAGATCTATACCTCAGTGGTATCCCAGTGGTCTGCAGACCTTCCTATGATAGGATCGACTGCAACTATTTTTCAACACTATGACCGATCCATGAAATTGCTGTGTTCCTCCTTGCTACAAGAGGTTCATACAAATAAGATCACACAAATGCAACATAAGAACTACATGCCCTCTGAACTCAAATGTTGTTTGAAATGTTCTATTGCTTCTGCGACATTTATACTATGTATGGATGGCATTGTCATAAAATCAGAAACTTTTGGAACAAGGTTGTATATATTATTAACTAGGTGCTTCATCGCGCCCTACAGGCGCTCTTCACACCGTCGCAAGGGGCTACGCCCCATTAACCCTTGCATGCCTTTCTGGGGTTCAATATTTGTATTATATGGAGTATTACCTGCATTCCTTTGTTAGTGGTTAAATATTACACAATGAAAGGGCGTGCGATGGTGAAGGAGGCGCAGCCCCTTGCGACGGTATGAACAGCACCTGCAGGGCACAATGTACAGAATGTAGCAGGTGCGGGGGGGGACTGTGGATGGGGGAGGGTGTCTGTAGATGCTGCGGGTAGAGGGGGGTGGAAGCGGGGGGGCCCGGATGGGGAAGGGTCGGGAGATGCTGCGGGTGGGGGAGGGGCAGAGGAGTGGGGGCTGCAGATGGGGGATGGGGTCCGGAGGCACTACCGGTGGGGGAAGGGCAGGGGTGCCAAGGGTGGGAGAGGGGTAGGTGCGGGGATGTTGCGGATGGGTGAAGGGTTCCGGAGGTGCTGTGGGATGGAAAGGGGCGGGGGTGGGGTAGGGGGTCCGGAGGTGCCGTGAGTAGGGGAGGGGCAGGTACAGGTGGTGCGGCGGATGGGGAAGGGGGTCCGGAGGTGCTGCAGGTGGTGGAGGGGCAGGTGGGGGAGGGGTGGATGAGGGGGGCACCGCGGATAGAGGAGGGTGTCTGCAGATGCTGCGGGTGGAGGGGGGCAGGTGTGGGGGAAGACATATATGGGGGGTGGATGGTGGAGGGGGTCTCGAGGTGCTGTGGGTGGTGGAGGGGCGGAGGAGTGGAAGCCGCGGGTGGTGTAGGGGGTCTGGAGGCACAGCGTGTGGGGGAGGGGTGGGGTGCCGCATGTGGTAGAGGGAAAGGTGCGGAGGTGTGGTGCATTGGGGAGGGGTCTGGAGGCGCTACGGGTACTGTACCTGCCAAAAAGGTAGTTGGAGGGTATGCAGTAACAGGGCCAGGACAGGGGTGACAGGGTCAGGACAGGGGTGATGGGGCCAGGACAGGGGTGACAGGGTCAGAACATGGGTGACAGGGTCAGAACAGGGGTGACAGGGCCAGGACAGGGGTGACGGGGCCAGAACAGGGGCGACGGGGCCAGGACAGAAATTACAGGGACAGGATAGGGGTGACATGGCCATGGTAGGGGCGGCAGGACCAGGACAGGGGTGACAGGGCCAGTATAGGGTTGACAGGGCAAGCACAGGGGTGACAGGGCCAGGATAAGGGTGACAGGGTCAGGATAACGGTGACAGGGCCAGGATAACGGTGACAGGGACATGACAGAACACAGGGCACGGGAGAGATTGGTATTAGGGACAGAACAGTGGTGACAGACAGATGTGTCTTACCGGAGTCACTGCTGCTGGCTGCTGCTGTTCCACTCCAACCTGTTGGGATCTGCTGCTGGTGGAGACTTGGCATGGCTGACTCTCTCAGGCTGGAGTCCTGCTTCCTCTGCCAGTCCGCATCCCTCCCCCCCTCCTCAGTCACACACCGCAGACCTCGCGCAGCTGCCGGGCACTGTGGTAAGGGGAGACTGGGAGTGACTGGTTAGCCCCCAGGAGACGCTGTGGCTGGAGGGAGGAGGGGGTCGGAGCCTGCAAGCAGCGCTGACTTCTGCAGCGCTGCCCGCCAGCTAAAGTGTGTGAAGGAGCAGGGCGCTCCTCACTGCGGGCAGCAGAGCTGCAGCTAGCGGTGGGGTTGCCGGTGCTGGAGATAACAGAGGCAGTATGAAACCTGCACAGCGGCAGGTGCCCCACAAAACTGCAGCTAAGAAGCGTGGAGTGTGCCAGAAAGTGACGCTCCTCCGTGCCAGAGAGCCCCTGCTGAGTATGCTGATGTGGGGGGTCAAGCACACAGTGAGCCGGTGCCCGTCTGTCTGTACGGCATACCCCCTCACTCACCCCCATACCTCCCAACTGTCCCGATTTTCGTGGGACAGTCCCATTTTTTAGGGTCTGTCCCGCTGTCCCACCTGCGGGCCACAGTGTCCCGCGGTGGTGGTGTTGGGGGGGGGCAGTTGGGAAGCTCCTGTACTCGCTGTTCTACTAAGCAGAGCAGCGGTGAATTGAGTGGAGACAGAGGGAGAGGGGGCATCAGGTGGTACGGATTAAGGGGGGGTTCCAGCAGCAGAGCCGGATTAAGGGGGGGCAGGGGGTACGTACCATGGGCCCCACAGTTTTAGGGGGCCCCCCGGCTCGAGTAGCTCTGTCCCAGCTCAGAAGCTCCCCCGTCCTGCCAGTAACAGCAGCAGCATTGTACTATAGTCAGCACACGCTGCTGCGTGTTGGCAGGTCTGTGGTGTTGCAGGGAGGCAGCAGTCTCCCTGCTTTCTTCTGCCTGTGTGGGTGTGTAGGGGGAAGCGACCACTCCCTCTGGATTTACCCCTAGCTGAGGGGCCAAAATTCCATTAAAAAAATCCCTGGAATTTGCATAAGGGGGCGTGGCTTCGTGGGCGCGATTAGGTCACGCCCCCAATCCCACAGCAGGCACAGCAATGAGATAGGGCCCCTTGTCTTAAGTGCCCTGGGCCCCCCAGACTCATAATCTGCCCCTGGGGGCATGCCAGCAGCTCACAGAGCGCTGGGCATGTCCCCTCACTGACGAAAACGGGTGCCCTCCCGTGAAGCCACGCCCCTTTAGTTTGCCACGCCCCCTTTTTGCTGTGTGGTGTGTTTTTTTTGTGTGTGTGTCCCTCCTTCTGCCTGAAGAAAGCTGGGAGGTATGCACCCCTGCCTGTGCCATGCCCATACCATCTGCTTCTGCTGCTGGTCTCCTATAGATTTGCCCAGTTCTGTGACTCATTTGAATAACTCCACCCACCACTGTAACTCCGCCCAGCGTTAAGGCTAGCACAGAGTCACAGACTTGGGCTAATATATAGGAGATAATACTTTCAAATTACAGCTGCAATTGGACCCAATCCCTTGTCTTTTTACTTTCTTTCAATCTTGGATGCATCAGGGCATGCTACCAAACATGATCCCTTTCCTCACGATCCTGGTATCCGTAGCGAAAAAAGTTATTATGAGGCATTGGATTTCGTCAACTTCTCCCTCGCTATGTGAGGTAAAAACCCTACTTCTCAAGATTCTCTATTTCGATAGAGAATCTACTATTCCTGATCTAGAAAAGGGTGTTGTCCACTTTTATCGAAAATGGGGTATATATATTGACACACTTGATGAGGAGACCTGTTCCAATATTTTCAAGCTTTATGAAAACACTGATTGGTGGCACTACAAACGGTTGACAGATCTTATCTATCCAAAATATTCTTTCTGGTCAGCTTATATGATACTTTGTCCCCTTATTCTCCTGCCCCCTGCCCCTCCTCTACTCAGTCTTAAGGTATTCATACTAATTACTACATCCCCTTCTCGATTTGAATTATAGCCTTAATGCTGAGCCTGTCTTTTGACACCCCCCTCACCATATATCCCTGTTAGATTGTATGCTAAGTTTTTATGAGAGAGAAATATGTTTGATATTGAAGTTCAATATATACACCAAAGAAGACAGCCACAATTTTCGTCCGCTGAAACTTTTATTTTTGTCATTTATCTTATATGCAAATATGATATATTTCGCTATGTCATTTATTTAACTTAATATTATGTGCATGAGTACTATCATCTCATAACACTCAGTGTTATGTCCGGTTGTCTGATATCTAGACAGACTTACAGTATGTGATGACTATACGCGATGTACACTGATGACTTCTTCTCTGATTTAACTTTCTCTCTCTTTTTCTGTCATGATTATTATTGTTGTTATCCTGAAAGAAAACCCAATAAAGATATGTTATTAAAAAGAAAAAAAAAATTAGGTATCACAAATAAAGACACAATTAATGACACAAAACTGAGTTTTTTATTCACACTATTTTCAGTTTTTTCACATTCTTTGAAATTTTAACCAATATTTCGCTGCTGATTTCTTGTCCCTAGTATCTGGAACAAATCCGGAATTTTATTGTAGAATAATAAAAGGAATATTTTAATTATTGTGTTTTCCCTGTGCGCCAAATTCAGACACTTTCCCTTCTTTTGTTGTCATATTACTTTTATAGTATGCAAATTATTAATGTTACGTCAGGAAAAATCAGTGTGTCAGTCAGAGAGACTGAGAATACATCCTCCATACCTCAGGGCTGAGAGTTATTCTGCCTCAGTTATCAATAGCCCCGCCCCCAGCTTCTAGCGAGTGTGTGACCTGTGCACAACATAGCCTGCTCGGCAGGTGCGGTGTCACTGCAGAGGACTGTGTCAATAAATCTGCAATGTATGGGTTTCACAGATCGCAGATTTTGGCCACAAATCGATTGGGATTGTTATATCAGGTTTTTCAACACGTTTTATTTCACAGATCAATTAGGTCTGTAAATTGCTAGTGTATTGGGTAATAATCAGCAGATCTGCAGATCGTGTCTAGTAATCTGATGAGCCTTTCAAGATTGGTAGATCTGTTTAACTGAAAATGATCTGCCAATCATTGAAAAATATCTGTAATGTTGGGTAAAGTTAGATTGGGGAAAAAATATATCTGGGGGGAAAAAAATCACATCTTCAGATCTGTGAAACAATAAATTGTGATTGCTGATATGTGGGTCTCTTTAGTGTCAGTAGGTTAGTGATGGAAAAACATGTCAGTCCTGTACCTTTCAGCAGAGAATCGGGATGCTGCCCATGCCCACTAGCTGTTGCAAGCTCAGAATCTCCCATCCTGTTGAAAAACTATATAAATAAAATTTATTTGGGAGGTGGGTTAAGTTAGGGTAAGGCTGTGGGAGGGGGTTAAGTTAGGGTAAGGCTGTGGGGGGGGGGTTAGGATTTGAGGTTAAGGTTAAGCTGCGGGAGGGGAGGTGGGGTTAGGGTGGAAGTTAGGGTAAGGCTGTGGGAGCGGAGGATAGGGTTGGGGAGAGGTTATAGAAAGGCTTCGGGAGGGAGGTTAGGGTAAGGCTGTGGGAGGAGTGGTTAGGGTTTCGGGGGAGGATAGAGTAAGACTGCAGGAGAGGAGGTTAGGGGAGAGGTTAAGGTAAGGCTGTGGGACAGATGGTTAGGGTTAGGTACCATGGGGATGGTTAGATAAAGGCAAGGTTCTTTAGCCCCCTTTATATTTAGATTGAACCTGTAATGCTCCTGTGCAGGACTGCACAGCCTGGGCTACACATGAAAGTAAGGGCAAGTATGGACTGGTGGCACTACACTCAGGAGCCCCCTCCCTTGCAGTAAAAGCCATACTTGCCAATAATGGCTTTACTACATGCTTGATGAGACAGACGGTTAAATGATCTAGGTGTGGCAGGTAATCTGTCACTGACTGCAGCTCACTCATTGCTTTTTACCTGCTTCTCACCTGCTCTTTACAAGCTATATGCCTTTCTACTCCCACCAACCTGTGTGAGTTGCTAGCAGGTGAATTTTCATGCCTGGCATAGGCAGGGGAACTGATGAGGGCGGAGCATGCTGAGGAACTCCCAGCTCTGGCTGGTAGCTGCTCCTCAGCTCCACCTCACACAAGCTGCTCACAGTGTGGGCGGGTGCCTATGCCTGCAGGGTACTTGTTACCTGGTGTGGTAGAAGCTGCAATGGAGGCTGTCTGGGTGCCTTCCTGGGAAGCAAGGACTCGGACTCCCACGAGGCTGCTTCTGCTGATGACGTGTCACCTCCACGTGTCAGAGGAGCATGTGCTGGGCTCTCCTCCAATCAGATCCCAACACATGCTCCTCTGGCCCCTTTGCAGAGTCCCCTAGGGTTTATTACCCAGTAGTGCATTGCAGATTCCTGTGTGCACTGTGCTGTGTCCCGATCCTGTAGCTAAGCACTGCATACTGCTACAAAGGCAATCGGCAGACGGGCCCCTTATATCCGGCAGTCCTGCTCCTCTCTGGTATCATTAGATGTATTTGAGATGGGTGGGCATAATATAATGACTGTCTGACTAATTTTACGCAATCCGTTGTGGGCACAGTGGAGGAGAGGTTCCCCCCTGCACAGCAGGAGCCCGGCGGCAGCCGACTCCACTGTCTCCGGGAGTTCCGCCTCTGTGAGTGATGCTTTGTTAGGAAATGCTGCATAGCCACACAGAAATCATATTCCCCCAGTAGAAACTGTATCAATAAACTCAGTTGCTCTATATCTAAGAGCTGGATGGATCATCTACAGTATATCATATTTATTTGTCCAAAATATTCAGTCTGCAGATAAATCCAAGTTTAAATTATAGTATTTAAACATCTGCTGTTTGGAATTCCCATATATGACTAGTAAAAAATCTTTACGTTACATATAAGGTTTCTGACCCTGCTTTCTGACCCTGCTTACATGTACAGTATTCTCAAAGAACAGTTTCTCAGGAGGTATTCGTTGCATGCTACTGTATATCTCCCAAGAGGTTGGATCCATAACAATTCATTTTTTCTCTTTTTTTATGAAAGCCACAAACTTCAAGAGTTAGGCGCAAAATTGAGATATGCAATCACTATTAAACAAAATGCAACAATCAATGAGTTGGTCAAAGGAAACACAGTATGGCCCACTCACTAATACCGCATTCACATCGCAAATGCTGGATCCTACCCGGTAAGACAAACGTGTACTTACCGGGTGGGATCCGGCATTTGCGCTCCTCTGCTGGCTTTCCGACCCGGCAATATACCGGGTCGGTTGCCATAGCAGTGGAGGGAGCAGCAGCAGCAGGGGCGGGGGTGGAGGCGGCGCCGGGAGATGAGCTCATCTCCTGCGCCGCCTCTGCCTATGCTGTGAATGGGAGCCGATTCGCATCGGAACGGCTCCCATTCACACTGCGCCTGACCCGGTAATCAACCCGGTAAGAACCCTTCTTTTTTACCGGGTTGAATTACCGGGTCAGGCGACCCGCTAATTCACAATTGGACCTTTCACATCGCACACGGACCCGTTTCGACACGGCAATATGCCGTGTCGGTGCCGGGTTTTCAGTGCGATGTGAAAGGGGTATAACATTCCAATTACGTGCAGATAAAAGTTGATCGGCTGCACCTTAATGCAATGAGTGCTGGTGTAATAAGTGATTCTGATTTAAAGATATTTGTGTTTCTTGACGACCACACAAACACGATTGGTATTCAGGGAACCGTGTGCATTTTCCCATTATTAAAACAGATGGAGAGCTGCAAATTTGTTCCTGATTTAAAAAATTTGCACTTAATAAATAGTTATGTTCCAGCTCTTTTATTGTCAGCCAGAAAATACCATCAACCATAACACATTGGATGCTATCCAAATATAAAATGGGAATGATGTGAAATAATAAGTGCATTTTTTAAATCTTCTTCAAGACAATTGTGTTTGTGAAACTTTTAAGTCTGCTTTTCATATGGCACAACTTACAATTTTCTCCTAATGTCTTGTTTTGAAAAACATTTCTTAAATGGCAATTATTTATGATCGTGAGCTGCTTTTCTTATGTTCATTAAAGTAACAAAGGAATCAATTGCAGTGTTATGCAATCTAGTAATCACTATATATTAATTTGACTGCAAACATAAGGCCTGTTGTAAAGTTCAATGCAAGTAGCCCATGATTGCTCCAGCATTGCATGTACATTCACCTCTATGAAGAGTTGTACGTACCTATGCGACCAGCTACGCTCATCAGCCATAACTTTAAAACCACAGCCAGGCAGAAGATAGGCTGACCATACTAGCCCTTTAAACTGGGACACTCATGAATTACACAGGTTCTGTGGCTGATTAAAACCAGGTGACATGCAGGCTTGAAGTCAGCCAGCCACAGAACCTGTGTAATTCATGAGTGTCCCAGTTTAGAGAGCTAGAATGGTCAGCCTACAGAAGAGGATTTACCACAAGGCAACCAAGGCAGCTTCTTAGGGCCCTGTGGGTCTCAGGGGGCCCTGCAGGTTCCAGAGGGGCCCGCTGATAAGGATGTATGGAGGGCATTTCTGGCGGACTGCGAGCTTCGTCAAAAATGTCAGAGCACTGGGCTGGCTGAAAACTCCCGACAGGCTGACAGTTAAACAGCTGCTGGATGCTGGCTCCGGCACATGCCTGTGTCTCCAGTCCTGCAGTGTTGTGTGTTGTGTGTGTGTGTGTGTGTGTGTGTGTGTGTGTGTGTGTGTGTGTGTGTGTGTGTGACCCGTGATGACACACGTATAGAGAGAGGAGCCAAGAGCACACAGAGAAAATCATGAGGTCTTCCAGTGTACTTTATTACAGTATTTTTGTTGAATTTGCATAACATCTACATATTTACATTTTTAATCAGGCAAGGCAGATGGGGGGCGGGCAGTGTTATTTTAAGTACAATGTACAACATCCGTCTGCTGCAATCAGGGCGGGGAACGACAACACTGACTGATGATATATGAATATGCTAATATACTCTTTATGTACTACTGTGTATAGGCAAAGGGGGCCTGCCTGCTAAAACAAGTGGGACACTGGTATATAATCAATACAGTCACACTGACTGAGGGGTGTAATAATAGGTATTATAAAATGCTGATATAAAATGTGGTCAGTAAGTGAGGGGGCATAATAATGAGTATTTTAGGTGATGGGGCTTGCTAGAATCAGCATGCCTCGTTCAATGCAGTCAGTAAGTGAGGGTGTAATAATGTTGTATGGGGACTTGCTATATTAAGTGAGTCGAGCACTGATCTAAAATGCAGCAAGTGAGTGGTATAATAATGGAAAATAGAAGTGAGGGGACATGGTGCAATCAGCGAATGAGGAAGTAATATACTGCAATAGAATATAAGGAGGAAAAACAACAAATAATGTAAGAGGCATAAATCAGGAATGAAGATATAGTGATATGGGTTGTTTGAGGGTAAGGGGCCCTAAATCGGTATCTTGCTTAGGGCCCCATGAGGTCTGAATTCACCTCTGTTGACAGGTACAGTATAGTGAATAACATTAATTATCTCATTACAATAGCACCTGTGTTGGAAGCAGGAAGAATGAACAAGCATAGGGATCTGAGCAACTTTGACAAGGGCCAAATTGTGACAACTGAGTCAGAGCATCTCCAAAACAGCAGTTATTTTGGGTTGAGCCCAGTATGCAGTGGCTAGTAACTGACAAAAGTAGTCCAAGGATGGACAACCGGTGAACCAGTGACAGGGTCATGAGTGCCCAGGGTTTATTAATGCATGTGGGGAGCAAAGCTAGCCCATCTAATCCGATCCCACAGAAGAGCTGTAGCACAAATTGTAGAGAAAGGTAATGCTAGCTATAATAGAAAAGTGTCAGATCACAAAGTGCATCGCAGCTTGGTGTGTTTGGGTCTGCGTAGCCACCGACCGACTTGAGTACCCATGATGACCCTTGTCCATCTCCTAAAGCACTTTCAATGGGCACATTGAATCAGAAATGAACCTTGGAGCAATGAAAGAAGGTGGCCTGTTCTGATTAATCATGTTTTCTTTTACTTCATGTGGATGGCCAAGTGAATGCAGGTTACTTGGGGTAGAGATGGCTCCATGATGCAGTATGGGAAGAAGGCCAGCAGGTGGAGGCAGTGTCTCTGGATACTCTGGGCAATGTTCTGCTGAGAAACCTTAGGTCTTGACATTCATGTGGATTTTACTTTGACATGTACCACCTAACTAACTTTGTTGCAGACCAAGTACACCACTTCATGGCAGCAGTATTCTCAGATGACAGTGGCCTCTTTCAGCAGGACAATGCGCTCTGACGCATAGCAAAAATTGTTCAGGAATAAACCATCCTGAAATCTTTTCGTGTTCCTTAAACTGAGGAACATCACAAAGAGTTCAAGTTACTGACTTGGCCTCCAAACTCCCTAGATCTTAAACCAATCGAGTAATTAACTATGGGATGTGCTGGAAAAACAAGTCTGAGCCATGAAGGCCCCACCTTGCATTACAGGACATAAAGGATCTGCTTCTAATGACTTGGTGCCAGATACCACAGGAAACCTTCAGAGGTCTTGTGGAGTCCATGCCTCGACAGGTCAAAGCTGTTTTGGCCGCACAAGGGGGATCTTCACAATATTAGTCATGTGGTTTTAATGTTATGGCTGATGTGTGTATGTTTAAACTAGAGATGAGCGCCGGAAATTTTTCGGGTTTTGTGTTTTGGTTTTGGGTTCGGTTCCGCGGCCGTGTTTTGGGTTCGACCGCGTTTTGGCAAAACCTCACCGAATTTTTTTTGTCGGATTCGGGTGTGTTTTGGATTCGGGTGTTTTTTTCCAAAAAACCTAAAAAACAGCTTAAATCATAGAATTTGGGGGTCATTTTGATCCCAAAGTATTATTAACCTCAAAAACCATAATTTCCACTCATTTTCAGTCTATTCTGAATACCTCACACCTCACAATATTATTTTTAGTCCTAAAATTTGCACCGAGGTCGCTGGATGACTAAGCTAAGCGACCCTAGTGGCCGACACAAACACCTGGCCCATCTAGGAGTGGCACTGCAGTGTCACGCAGGATGGCCCTTCCAAAAAACACTCCCCAAACAGCACATGACGCAAAGAAAAAAAGAGGCGCAATGAGGTAGCTGTGTGAGTAAGATAAGCGACCCTAGTGGCCGACACAAACACCTGGCCCATCTAGGAGTGGCACTGCAGTGTCACGCAGGATGGCCCTTCCAAAAAACACTCCCCAAACAGCACATGACGCAAAGAAAAAAAGAGGCGCAATGAGGTAGCTGTGTGAGTAAGATAAGCGACCCTAGTGGCCGACACAAACACCGGGCCCATCTAGGAGTGGCACTGCAGTGTCACGCAGGATGGCCCTTCCAAAAAACACTCCACAAACAGCACATGACGCAAAGAAAAAAAGAGGCGCAATGAGGTAGCTGTGTGAGTAAGATAAGCGACCCTAGTGGCCGACACAAACACCGGGCCCATCTAGGAGTGGCACTGCAGTGTCACGCAGGATGGCCCTTCCAAAAAACACTCCCCAAACAGCACATGACGCAAAGAAAAAAAGAGGCGCAATGAGGTAGCTGTGTGAGTAAGATAAGCGACCCTAGTGGCCGACACAAACACCGGGCCCATCTAGGAGTGGCACTGCAGTGTCACGCAGGATGGCCCTTCCAAAAAACACTCCCCAAACAGCACATGACGCAAAGAAAAAAAGAGGCGCAATGAGGTAGCTGTGTGAGTAAGATAAGCGACCCTAGTGGCCGACACAAACACCGGGCCCATCTAGGAGTGGCACTGCAGTGCCCTTCCAAAAAACACTCCACAAACAGCACATGACGCAAAGAAAAATTAAAGAAAAAAGAGGTGCAAGATGGAATTGTCCTTGGGCCCTCCCACCCACCCTTATGTTGTATAAACAGGACATGCACACTTTAACCAACCCATCATTTCAGTGACAGGGTCTGCTACATGACTGTGACTGAAATGATGGGATGGTTTGGACCCCTGCCAAAAAAGAAGCAATTAATCTCTCCTTGCACAAACTGGCTCTACAGAGGCAAGATGTCCACCTCATCATCATCCTCCGATATATCACCGTGTACATCCCCCTCCTCACAGATTATCAATTCGTCCCCACTGGAATCCACCATCTCAGCTCCCTGTGTACTTTGTGGAGGCAATTGCTGCTGGTCAATGTCTCCACGGAGGAATTGATTATAATTCATTTTAATAAACATCATCTTCTCCACATTTTCTGGATGTAACCTCGTACGCCGATTGCTGACAAGGTGAGCGGCGGCACTAAACACTCTTTCGGAGTACACACTTGTGGGAGGGCAACTTAGGTAGAATAAAGCCAGTTTGTGCAAGGGCCTCCAAATTGCCTCTTTTTCCTGCCAGTATAAGTACGGACTGTGTGACGTGCCTACTTGGATGCGGTCACTCATATAATCCTCCACCATTCTTTCAATGGTGAGAGAATCATATGCAGTGACAGTAGACGACATGTCCGTAATCGTTGTCAGGTCCTTCAGTCCGGACCAGATGTCAGCATCAGCAGTCGCTCCAGACTGCCCTGCATCACCGCCAGCGGGTGGGCTCGGAATTCTGAGCCTTTTCCTCGCACCCCCAGTTGCGGGAGAATGTAAAGGAGGAGATGTTGACAGGTCGCGTTCCGCTTGACTTGACAATTTTCTCACCAGCAGGTCTTTCAACCCCAGCAGACTTGTGTCTGCCGGAAAGAGAGATCCAAGGTAGGCTTTAAATCTAGGATCGAGCACGGTGGCCAAAATGTAGTGCTCTGATTTCAACAGATTGACCACCCGTGAATCCTTGTTAAGCGAATTAAGGGCTCCATCCACAAGTCCCACATGCCTAGCGGAATCGCTCTGTGTTAGCTCCTCCTTCAATGTCTCCAGCTTCTTCTGCAAAAGCCTGATGAGGGGAATGACCTGACTCAGGCTGGCAGTGTCTGAACTGACTTCACGTGTGGCAAGTTCAAAGGGCAGCAGAACCTTGCACAACGTTGAAATCATTCTCCACTGCGCTTGAGACAGGTGCATTCCACCTCCTATATCGTGCTCAATTGTATAGGCTTGAATGGCCTTTTGCTGCTCCTCCAACCTCTGAAGCATATAGAGGGTTGAATTCCACCTCGTTACCACTTCTTGCTTCAGATGATGGCAGGGCAGGTTCAGTTGTTTTTGGTGGTGCTCCAGTCTTCTGTACGTGGTGCCTGTACGCCGAAAGTGTCCCGCAATTCTTCTGGCCACCGACAGCATCTCTTGCACGCCCCTGTCGTTTTTTAAAAAATTCTGCACCACCAAATTCAAGGTATGTGCAAAACATGGGACGTGCTGGAATTTGCCCATATTTAATGCACACACAATATTGCTGGCGTTGTCCGATGCCACAAATCCACAGGAGAGTCCAATTGGGGTAAGCCATTCCGCGATGATCTTCCTCAGTTGCCGTAAGAGGTTTTCAGCTGTGTGCGTATTTTGGAAACCGGTGATACAAAGCGTAGCCTGCCTAGGAAAGAGTTGGCGTTTGCGAGATGCTGCTACTGGTGCCGCCGCTGCTGTTCTTGCGGCGGGAGTCCATACATCTACCCAGTGGGCTGTCACAGTCTTATAGTCCTGACCCTGCCCTGCTCCACTTGTCCACATGTCCGTGGTTAAGTGGACATTGGGTACAGCTGCATTTTTTAGGACACTGGTGACTCTTTTTCTGAGGTCTGTGTACATTTTCGGTATCGCCTGCCTAGAGAAATGGAACCTAGATGGTATTTGGTACCGGGGACACAGTACCTCCAACAAGTCTCTAGTTGGCTCTGCAGTAATGATGGATACCGGAACCACGTTTCTCACCACCCAGGATGCCAAGGCCTCAGTTATCCGCTTTGCAGCAGGATGACTGCTGTGATATTTCATCTTCCTCGCAAAGGACTGTTGGACAGTCAATTGCTTGGTGGAAGTAGTAAAAGTGGTCTTACGATTTCCCCTCTGGGATGACCATCGACTCCCAGCAGCAACAACAGCAGCGCCAGCAGCAGTAGGCGTTACACGCAAGGATGCATCGGAGGAATCCCAGGCAGTAGAGGAATCGTCAGAATTGCCAGTGACATGGCCTGCAGGACTATTGGCATTCCTGGGGAAGGAGGAAATTGACACTGAGGGAGTTGGTGGGGTGGTTTGCGTGAGCTTGGTTACAAGAGGAAGGGATTTACTGGTCAGTGGACTGCTTCCGCTGTCGCCCAAAGTTTTTGAACTTGTCACTGACTTATTATGAATGCGCTGCAGGTGACGTATAAGGGAGGATGTTCCGAGGTGGTTAACGTCCTTACCCCTACTTATTACAGCTTGACAAAGGCAACACACGGCTTGACAAATGTTGTCCGCATTTCTGTTGAAATACTTCCACACCGAAGAGCTGATTTTTTTGGTATTTTCACCAGGCATGTCAACGGCCATATTCCTCCCACGGACAACAGGTGTCTCCCCGGGTGCCTGACTTAAACAAACCACCTCACCATCAGAATCCTCCTTGTCAATTTCCTCCCCAGCGCCAGCAACACCCATATCCTCCTCATCCTGGTGTACTTCAACACTGACATCTTCAATCTGACTATCAGGAACTGGACTGCGGGTGCTCCTTCCAGCACTTGCAGGGGGCGTGCAAATGGTGGAAGGCGCATGCTCTTCACGTCCAGTGTTGGGAAGGTCAGGCATCGCAACCGACACAATTGGAGTCGGACTCTCCTTGTGGATTTGGGATTTCGAAGAACGCACAGTTCTTTGCGGTGCTACTGCTTTTGCCAGCTTGAGTCTTTTCATTTTTCTAGCGAGAGGCTGAGTGCTTCCATCCTCATGTGAAGCTGAACCACTAGCCATGAACATAGGCCAGGGCCTCAGCCGTTCCTTGCCACTCCGTGTGGTAAATGGCATATTGGCAAGTTTACGCTTCTCCTCCGACAATTTTATTTTAGGTTTTGGAGTCCTTTTTTTACTGATATTTGGTGTTTTGGATTTGACATGCTCTGTACTATGACATTGGGCATCGGCCTTGGCAGACGACGTTGCTGGCATTTCATCGTCTCGGCCATGACTAGTGGCAGCAGCTTCAGCACGAGGTGGAAGTGGATCTTGATCTTTCCCTAATTTTGGAACCTCAACATTTTTGTTCTCCATATTTTAATAGGCACAACTAAAAGGCACCTCAGGTAAACAATGGAGATGGATGGATACTAGTATACTTATGGATGGACTGCCGAGTGCCGACACAGAGGTAGCTACAGCCGTGGACTACCGTACTGTGTCTGCTGCTAATATAGACTGGATGATAATGATATGAAATCAATATATATATGTATATATAATATCACTAGTACTGCAGCCGGACAGGTAGATATATATTTATTAGGTAATGATGACTGATGACGGACCTGCTGGACACTGTCAGCTCAGCAGCACCGCAGACTGCTACAGTAAGCTACTATAGTAGTATGTATCAAGAAGAAAGAAAAAAAAAACCACGGGTAGGTGGTATACAATTATGGATGGACTGCCGAGTGCCGACACAGAGGTAGCTACAGCCGTGGACTACCGTACTGTGTCTGCTGCTAATATAGACTGGATGATAATGATATGAAATCAATATATATATGTATATATAATATCACTAGTACTGCAGCCGGACAGGTAGATATATATTTATTAGGTAATGATGACTGATGACGGACCTGCTGGACACTGTCAGCTCAGCAGCACCGCAGACTGCTACAGTAAGCTACTATAGTAGTATGTATCAAGAAGAAAGAAAAAAAAAACCACGGGTAGGTGGTATACAATTATGGATGGACTGCCGAGTGCCGACACAGAGGTAGCTACAGCCGTGGACTAACGTACTGTGTCTGCTGCTAATATAGACTGGATGATAATGATATGAAATCAATATATATATATATATATAATATCACTAGTACTGCAGCCGGACAGGTAGATATATATTTATTAGGTAATGATGACTGATGACGGACCTGCTGGACACTGTCAGCTCAGCAGCACCGCAGACTGCTACAGTAAGCTACTATAGTAGTATGTATCAAGAAAAAAAAAAAAAAAAACCACGGGTAGGTGGTATACAATTATGGATGGACTGCCGAGTGCCGACACAGAGGTAGCTACAGCCGTGGACTAACGTACTGTGTCTGCTGCTAATATAGACTGGATGATAATGATATGAAATCAATATATATATGTATATATAATATCACTAGTACTGCAGCCGGACAGGTAGATATATATTTATTAGGTAATGATGACTGATGACGGACCTGCTGGACACTGTCAGCTCAGCAGCACCGCAGACTGCTACAGTAAGCTACTATAGTAGTATGTATCAAGAAGAAAGAAAAAAAAAAAACCACGGGTAGGTGGTATACAATTATGGATGGACTGCCGAGTGCCGACACAGAGGTAGCTACAGCCGTGGACTAACGTACTGTGTCTGCTGCTAATATAGACTGGATGATAATGATATGAAATCAATATATATATGTATATATAATATCACTAGTACTGCAGCCGGACAGGTAGATATATTTATTATGTAATGACTGATGACGGACCTGCTGGACACTGTCAGCTCAGCAGCACCGCAGACTGCTACAGTAAGCTACTATAGTAGTATGTATAAAGAAGAAAGAAAAAAAAAAACACGGGTAGGTGGTATACAATTATAATATTATATATATATTAATTATATACAATTATATATATATATATATATATATTAATTAAACTGGTGGTGATTATTAAACTGGTGGTCAGGTCACTGGTCACACTATCAGCAACTTGCAAGTAGTACTCCTAAGCATACAATCACAATATATATTATACTGGTGTGGCACTCTGGCAGCAAAAGTGTGCACTGTACGTTATATGTAGTATGTACTCCTGAGTCCTGAGTCCTGCTCTCAGACTCTAACTGCTCCCCACTGTCAGTGTCTCCCCCACAAGTCAGATAATACAATACAGTCACACTATCTATCACTTCACTTCAGCAAGTACTAGTAGTAGTAGTACTCCTCCTAATGCTCCCCAAAATTACTACTGTGTCTCTCTCTAGTGAGACTGTCTCACTCTCTTCTCGAATCTCTATAAATGGAGAGGACGCCAGCCACGTCCTCTCCCTATGAATCTCAATGCACGTGTGAAAAATGGCGGCGACGCGCGGCTCCTTATATAGAATCCGAGCCTCGCGAGAATCCGACAACGTGATGATGACGTTCGGGCGCGCTCGGGTTAACCGAGCAAGGCGGGAAGATCCGAGTCGCTCGGACCCGTGTAAAAAAACATGAAGTTCGGGCGGGTTCGGATTCCGAGGAACCGAACCCGCTCATCTCTAGTTTAAACTAGAGATGAGCGGTTTGGAATCCACGCAATCCAAACAGCTCAGGACATAATCCGTCTCGATGTTCGCGAGCCCGGCTCGTGAACGTAGTGCCAGGCTTGTGATACCAGAAGAGGCCGAACATCATAATCCCGCATCAAATTCTTGCAAGACTTCGAGTCTATAAAGACTTGGCGTCCCGCAGCTCGGCACCATTTTCCTGCATGCTCCCACCCTGTGCAGAGCTCTGCTGTCGTGCAATGTCAATCTGTCCTTTTTTTTTTTTTTCATCAATAGTTTTTATTGAAAACAAGTTTTCTTTTTGCAAGGGGAAGGGGTACAGAAAGAAAGAAGGAAGGGACGGGGGGGACGGGGGGTACAAAGAACCAAGGGAACGGGATGTAAACATGCAAATATCAAAATTGTCAGAAGTCAAATATAACAATCCAATATAGATACAATAGGAAAAATACAAAGTCATCTTGGAAAAAGATACAGATAAAGATAAACACGGTCAAACATGAAAACATATCAATAAACAGATAATCAATAATAGACACAGGGCTAGTAAGGCACAGCCGGTGCACAGAGCAGAAGTATAAGCCGAGTCAGTTAGGGGGAAGGCATACACCCCCTCCAGCAGTCACGTAGTCATGCCATACTCTTTATTTCACCACTGGGGAGGAGGCCGCAGAAGAGTAAGGCATGAACTCAGTTTCCACAGTAAAATGGAATTGAATTTTGTTGGTGACTAGTGATAGAGGAGGGGGAGAAGCTTGTTTCCAACTTTGGGCCAATGCAGCCCTGGCAGCTATACAAATATGCCCCACCAGATATCTCTGATGAGGTGGTATCTCAGAAGAAAAATGTGGAGCAGGGCCATGGCCGGAGAGGGGGTGAGGGACAGGTGAATTAATCAAAGCAAATATCTCGCTCCAGAAATGTCGAAGGGAAGGACAGGACCAGAAAATATGGAAAATATGGCCTATTTCCCCACAGTTACGCCAGCAATATTTGGAACAAGACTGCCAGAATGAGTGTAGCCTATCCGGTGCTAAATATAGTCTATTAAGGAGTTTGATATGCATCTCCGTGTGATTCAAGCACTTGGACATTCGGTAAGAAGAAATAAAAATTTGTTCCCATTGGGCTTCAGATAAGGGAAGATCCAAGTCTTGTTCCCATTTCAGCTGCGCATTAGACTTAGTAGTAGTAAGCAAGCTGATAAGCATCCTGTACCAAAACGAGATGTCCCCTCTAGAGTCACACAGAGATACACGTGTTAAGACAACCTGGGATAACGGGTTCGGGGGAGCCACCTGTCTAGGCAAACCTTTGTACCAGTGGTGAATTTGGAAATAATGCAATAATTCTCCACTGGGGAGATTATATCGAGACTGGAGTTGAGAAAACGATAGCATAACATTACCATCCATAAGGTCCCCCAAGACAGTCAAACCACAAACAAACCAGGTAGAGAGATTTAAATTAGGGATTAATTTAGCCATGGCTCGTAGTGAGATAGTAGAATATGGAAATTGATGTCCAAGCAGGCGAGTCACCAATTTATCCCAGATTTGTAAAGATGTTCTAGTGGCAGATTTGTAAAGATGTTCTAGTGGCGGGGAGGAGGGACAATAAGCGGGGTCTAGAGTTTGGGTGTATCTTAAAAAGGTCTTCCAAGGGAAGGTCCAAACTCCCAGTATGTTCAAGAGATACTCATCCCACTACAGGCACCCCACTCAACCAGTATTTAAACTGGGCCAGCACACATGCCTCCTGGTAAAGGACCAGGTCGGGCATAGCTAGCTCTCCCTTTCTACAGGGGAGAATCATTTTGGACCGAGCCAATCGGGCTGGCCGTGCCTTCCAGACATAGCGTAGCATTATAGCACGATATCTATCAAGGTACGTTTTAGGGAAAAGAAAAGGTATGGTTCGGTATAAGTACATGAGTTTAGGTAAGAGAGTCATTTTGAAGGCTGCTAGGCGGCCAATCCACGAAATATCATAAGACAGCCAGGACTTAGTCAGGTCTAAAAAACTATTAATGAGTGGAGGTAAGTTAACATCAAAAACAGAGGTGGAATTTGGATCCCCAAATACTGAATTGAAGCCAAACGCCAGTTATATGGATAGTGTGAATGAATGGTGGACACTATGGGAGCTGGAATATTAATGGGGAGAGCTTCTGTCTTTGTCGTATTAATTTTATAAAAGGAAGCTTCACTATACTGTCCCAAGATAACATGCAAACAAGGAAGGGAGGATAGCGGGTCCGTGACAAACAGAAGGACGTCGTCCGCAAAGAGGCACAACTTGTGAGTAGTAGTGCCAATAGTCACCTCCGGGCAGCCCCCAGACATCCTAATCTTCTCAGCAAGGGGTTCTATGCCCAACGTAAATATCAAGGGTGATAGAGGGCAACCCTGTCGGGTTCCATTCGTAATAGGAAATGTATCGGAGAGGAAACCGTTACTAAATACCCATGCAGAGGGGGAGCTATATAGAGATAAAACTGAAGAAAGAATATGGCCATTAAAACCAAACTTAGAACCGAGCACATATATTGCCAGTTCAGTCTATCAAACGCCTTCTCTGCATCTAAAGAGAGCAGGAGAAGGCCAGTGTTAGAGGGAACAATATCAATCAAGTCAAAAACCCTACGGGTATTGTCAGACGCCTGTCTACCAGGCACAAACCCAACTTGGTTGTAGGCAATGAGAGATGGCAGAAAGACATTTAAACGGAAAGCGACAAGTTTGGCAAAAATTTTAATATCGCTGTTCAATAGTGCAATGGGCCTATAATTTTGACGATGCTTTGGGTTTTTACCTGGCTTGGGTATAGTGATCATTTGAGCCTCCAGCATTTCTGTAGGGAAAGCACCAAGAGAGGAGATTGAATTATACAAGGAGGTCAGGGTGGGCGATAGTTGATCACAGAGAGAAACATAAAATTGATTTATGAAGCCATCTGGACCGGGGGCTTTATTATGCGGGAGTGATTTCATTACTTGAATTACCTCAGAGGGGTCCACGGGGCATTTAATGTCTCGAGCTGTTCCGCAGAAAGGGAGGGGAGTTTGACGTCGGCTAGGAAAGATTGTATAGAATCAGGAGTGGGTTGAAAAGTAAGGGGATCAGAAGAAAGGTTGGTATAATATCTAGCAAATTGATTCGCTATGTCATATGGATTGGACACTTTACCACCCTGAGGAGAAATCAGATGTCTAATCCTATTATGAGCCTGGAGAGCACGGAGCTTGCGAGCCAGCATTTTCCCCGGTCTATTACCAGTCAGATAAAATTTCTGTCTCAACCTATTTAAAGCAAACTGGGTCCGTCTCATAAGGAGTTTCTGAAGTTGGCCTCGGATATCCTTTAATTCCCTACATAGGGCCCTAGAGGGGTGGAGCTTATTCCTATCTTCAACCTCCTTAAGTTTAGATTCCAAGTCTTGTTGTTGTTGGATAGCTTGTCATTTGAGTCTAGCACCGGCTTGGATCGCAGTGCCTCGCACAACTGCCTTAAGGGCACACCAGAAAGTCGTGACAGAAGTATCTGAGGGGGAATTCATTTCCATATAGAGGGCGATGCAATAATCAATCGCTTTTTTAGATATAGGGTCGGACAGCAGGTGGGCAGATAGGCGCCATGGCCGAGGGGGGTAAATTGGTGGCAAATATTCCAAGACCATAGGAGAGGAGCATGATCGGACCAGGAAATAGGCAGAACATCCACCTGTGCTGAGTGCTGCAAAGTCCACTTATCGCAAAGAATAAGATCTATGCAAGAGTAGGAATTGTGCACTGGAGAGAAATACGTATAATCTCTCGAAGTTGGGTTCTGAACTCTCCACAAGTCATACAGGTCATATTCTGCCAGCAAATTACAGAAGGCAAGTGACGGGCCAGCCGAAGCCGCAGACATCTGGGAAGAAGACAGAGGAGATCTATCTAATTTAGAATCAAGCACTAAATTATAGTCGCCCAACATAAGCAGGGCACCCTGACGAACCCTCGCAATAGTCGAGCAAATTTTTCTAAGGAAGGGGACTTGGTTAGAATTGGGAGCGTAGAGAGATACAATCTTAACCATCTTATCCTCCAATTTTCCAACTAGAATGAGGAAACGTCCATTCTTGTCAGCTATGTGGGACAGCAGTTCAAACGAAACAGAGCTCCAAAAAAGAACAGCCACTCCATTGCGCTTGAAGTGGCCATTTGCAAAAAAGCCAACTGGGTATCTCCGGTCTCTCAGAACTGGGGGACCTGCTGACGAAAAATGCGTTTCCTGCAAGACAACTATGTCAGCTCTGTGTTTATGAAAAGTGGTCAAGGCTAGCCTGTGTTTATTGGGGGAGTTCAACCCTTTAACATTCAATGAATATATTTGTACCATTTAAAATATAGAAAAAGCAAAAACAGCTGACATCCCAAATTGGGGGGGGGGGGGGGGGGGACAAACTAGGGAAAAAAGAGGAAAAGACAGGCAGGATAAACCAAAAGGGCCCATTATATCGGGACCGCATTGCTACTGCAGGGGAAAGGTATGCAGTAGAAAAAGTATGGGGAGGTGGTGGTAGTATCACCACCCGGGGTGCAGATGGCACATGTATACCTGGAGCAGTAATGTATAGCCAAACTACAAGTACCAATAAGGGTACCAACAAGTACATCAACAAATAATGTAAGTGACTAGTGAGATACCCTCATGTGTACAGTAAGAAGAAAAAGAAAGATAAACGAGATAGAATCAGAGGAAAATGCAGGTACACATAGTAATATAAACAGCAAATGAAGGAACCAAAAGCATACACATATATAACTGATAAACTCACATATCCGGTATGAATTATAAGGGGGACGGAGTCCCTAAACATGAAGCTCAACCACGAACTACATTAATTGGAACATTGAATAATCAGTCAGGTCGCAGACCACTCACGGGTAAGTGGCAGGCGAGGTTTCAATGTAGAGGGCACTTTGACCGAAACATCCCAGTCATTAAGCAGCTTAACCCCAGCGTCCAGAGTGGCAACTATGTAGGAGGAATTCTCATGGGAAATCACCAATTTCACTGGGAAGCCCCATCTGTATCTAATGTCATGAGAACGTAGTGTCTCCGTGATAGGAGCCAGAGCTCTACGTTTAGAGATGGTCAGTGCCGAGAAGTCAGGAAATATTTGTATGCCTCCAAGCGTATCCGAATCAGACGCAGATCTGGCAGCTTGCATTATCCGTTCTCGGTCATGAAGAAATGAACACGGAGGAGGGTATCCCGAGTGTAGGAGGCGGAAACTGACCGTGGTTTCGGAAGCCGGTGAATGCGATCGATGAGAAGGTCTCTGTCATCCGCCCCAGGTAGCAGTTTGCGGAAGAGGGACATAGCATAGTCCAGAAGTTCTGAATTGGCCACAGATATTGGGATACCTCGGATTTTAATATTATTTCTCCGCGACCTGTCCTATATATACACCAGTTTGTCTTTATACGTCTCCATCTCAGCTTGTTGTCGGTCATGGGCCGAAATAAGGTCATTATGAGAGGACACCAGTTCCTCCATTTTACGGTCAAGAGGGTCTGTGCGGTCACCTAAAGCAGTTAGCTCCCCTTTAACTTCACGGATAGCCAGAGAAAGGTCTTTAGTGAGCTCAGATTTAAAAGCCACAAGGACTTGACACAAAGTCTTGACAGTGAGAGGATCCGTAGAGTTAGAGTCCACCCCAGGGACCGATAAGGAATGGCCAGAACTCTCCTTAGGACGGTCAGGTTGGCTCGATGGGATTGAGCTCCCGGCAGGAGACAAGGAGATACGAGCCCCTTTTTGATTAGAGAAAGCCACCGGGGGCGGGAGTGCGTCCTTAATTTTTTTAGGGGCATCGTTAGAGGGCTGCAGTAGAAGGAGTAGACGAGTGAAACTGGAAAGCCAATGCGTCTCAGGCCCTGGAGGCAGAGTAGTATGCTGGTTCCAAACAGAAGCTACTATGTATGCATGAGAACCCCGGGTGGAGGCATAGAGAGGACAGAGCACATCATATCCCTATTCAAACATTATTACATGCAGAGAGATCTTTGCAGGGTCGGGGAGAAATGACAAATATGAGAGAGGCACAACAAATCCCAGCAAGGGGGTACTCACAGATCCAGTACAGGGGATTCCAGCAGGAATCGGCAGCACTACCACATAATGGAATATACAGTGGGGATTGAAAGTTTAGGCACCCCAGGCAAAAATTCATTTTAATGTGCAAAAAGAAGTCAAAGAAAGATGGAAAAATCTCCAAAACGCATCAAATTACAGATTAGACATTCTTTTAACATGTCAAAAAAAGTTTGATTTTATTTCCATCATTTATACTTTCAAAAGAACAGAAAACAAAAAATGGCGTCTTCAAAAGTTTGGGCACCCTGCAGAGTTAATACCTTGTACTGCCCCTTTGGCAAGTATCACAGCTTGTAAACACTTTTTGTAGCCAGCCAAGAGTCTATCAATTCTTGTTTGAGGTATCTTCGCCGATTCTTCCTTACAAAAGTCTTCCAGTTCTTTGAGATTACTGGGCTGTCTGTGACGCACTGCTCTTTTAAGGTATATCCATAGATTTTCAATTATGTTGAGGTCAGGAGATTGTGAAGGCCATGGCAAAACCTTCAGTTTACGCCTCTTGATGTAATCCACTGTGGATTTTGAGGTGTGTTTAGGATCATTATCCATTTGTAGAAAGAAAAAACTGAATTGAAAGCGCTGTCCACAATAAAGGATAGATAAAATTGTATTTATTTTCTATTAATAAACCATTAATATAACACTTAAAAAATCTAAAACATATGCATATCTGCAAAGCCTGTTTCTTCAGTGATCCTTATCACAGGTACCTTGTGATTACATTGACAATGAGTACTAAATTGCTAATTAGAACAATATGGCATACATTAGGTGGTCTAATTAGCTGCCACAGTGAACAATTCTTAATAATAAAATTGTATTATTCAGCCTCCTAAATACTTAAGTACACTTATATAGAACACTTATTTTCACAGCCCAAACATATCTAGAGAAATGCATACAGTTGATAAATGCTTTTTCACCTCCCGCTGGGACAACGTTGTGATGTAATGTGTCCAAAGTGTCTCTGCTGTATAATCAGGCTGAATGTATGACAAAGAATCAAGTCTCCTACTAAAGCTTTCCAGCTAGTTAACTTCTGACGGGCGTCCCCGTCTGAGCATAAGATGATTGTGGATAAGATTCTTATGAAATAAACTGATTTCACAGTAACTTGAATGTCCACTGCAGCTGAACTACAGAGATGGCTTATCTCACCAGTTTAGGCGGCTATCAAATCTCCCGCCGGACTCCGTCTCTGCCGCACACAGCGCTCAGCGGCTCCACCGCTGACGTCGGTGCTGTGTTCCTCCCGTTGGTGTGGGTTAGATGCAGGCATGCAGGCGGCTTGGAGCGCAGAGATCTTCCGGCCAGTGGTTCAGAACTGCATCAGCTGTTAAGCACTTGCCCCGTGATGACAGGGCGGCACAAGTTCTCACCGGCACCGGCGCTGGGAGAAGTGATGTCGGCTTTGCAGAAGCTCAAGTCCATATACAGGGGTATAAACTTAACGCATTTCTCAGCCTGTTACCCGTGGCTGTTTCCTCAGAAGTGAATTTCTCCTTTTCCTATCCACTGCTTTTATCCCCACAAGGTATAATAATTATTTCCACATGTGCATTAACCCTTTCACCGTCGGGGGTTATAATTAGCAGTATATATACTCAATTATAAAATTATATATAAAATAGTGTTATTAAATAAAATGTAACATCCATTCATCATTACTAGCATAAGTTCTTATCGTTGGGCTATTTCTTAAAAAAGCTGACACACATAAAACATCATTTTGCCTCTAAACCTTCCCTTTCAAATTCGTCATTAATTGATGTAGGTTTCATATTTATTTTTATTTTCATTTATTCAATAGTTGCAATAAATACAACCACTGAGTACCTCACTAAATTAATTTTTACTTTATTTAATTCAATTTCTTTGCTTAATTTATGCTAAAAGCTTATTTACTGATTATAATTAATCAGCAATAGCCTTAAGACATGGTGATAGCGAAAAGCAAAACCAAAGCAGGTAGAAGTTGACATATAGATCCATATGTACTAGTTTTCTCCCCCTACAATGAATTGTCAATAGTGTTCAAGACCTCATATACTCTCTCCACTCTATTCTTTAATGAATCCTATGGATAAAGCTAATATCAAAGATGACACTAATACCAAATGATAAATGATAAATAATAATAATTTTTGAGAGTAAAACCAGGAGATATAACAGTACTAGAGACTGCATGTCTCCTTAGATATTGTTTAGCTCAATGGAGTCATTAAGGCCATATGGCACCAATGTCCCCAACTTAAAAATCCAGAATGCCTCTTTCCTGCATAATTCACGGTAACGGTCCCCCCCCTCATGGTCACCTTAACCTGTTCAATCGCTTTTACTTTTAAGTCTTTCAGTCCCCCCTTCTCACAATTCAATATGTGTCTCGGTAAACTATGGCCTTTGAATTTGTTAACTATCCCTCTCCTGTGTTCTAAAAACCTAACATTCAAACTGCAGATAGTACGGCCTACATACTGAATTCCACAGCCACATGTGAGGACATAAATCACATAAGAGGACTGGCAATTCATAAAATCCTACAAAGGGTGGGAAATCCCATCTGTATGTGAAATAACTACAGTACTCCTATGTTCTGCATAGGGGCAGGTGATACATCCATTTCTTCCACACTTAAAAAACCCTTTTGGTTTTGGTGGTAGCCAATTTAATGTGTTATTTTGACCCAAAGTGTCACCTAATTTCCTCTTCTGCAGCATACTGGGGGCTAGTTTTTGTTTTAGATTCCTAGACTTCCTGAACACTACCTTTCTTTTGTCATTTAGTAAGGGAGCTAAAAATTTATCATATTCTAATAATCGCATGTTTTTGTCAACAATAATTTTAATTTGTTGTGCAGCCGAATTGAACTGAGTTGTAAAGGCCAGGGAACTGGTTCCTACATCCTCTTTCATTTTCTTAGATGTCTTACTCTTTAAGAGTACTACTCTATCTATCTTCTCAACATCTTTATATGCTCTACATAGTAGGTCTTCTGCATATCCTTGTTCCACAAACGCCTTGTGCATTAGAACAGATTGTTTCTCGAAAACATCCTTTCGGGAGCAGTTTCTCTTAAGTCGGAGAAACTGTCCTTTAGGGATGTTCTCTTTCCATCTTCTATGATGGCAACTATGATAATTTAGATATTTGTTACAATCCACACTTTTGGTGTAGGTTGATGTACGAATCTCACCTCTATGATGCTGACCGCTATATCTAAAAAAATAATATAATTATCACTATATGTGCTCGTGAATCTTAAACCAATTTATTCAAATTAAGGTGCTCAACAAAACTCGTGATGGACTCAACATCCCCATCCCAAACAAAAAATAAGTCATCTATATACCTCCCATAGAGGACCAGATTCGCACCATATCCGCCACCCCATATGAGGCGTTCCTCCAGAAGCCCCATATAGAGGTTGGCGAAACTCGCGCGAACCTGGTCCCCATGGCGGTCCCAAGTGTCTGTAAATAATACTGAGTGTCGAACAAAAAATAATTGTGAGTTAATATAAATTTAATGGCTGCCAAGATAAACTCCCGTGATAAATCAGACTGTGACAAATCTCGTTTCAAATAATAATCAACCGCGGTCAGTCCCATAGAGTGCGGGTTATTCGTATACAACGCCTCAACATCGCATGTGAGGAGTTTATACGTACTCTTCCATTCCACATTTTCTAACTTCTGTAGAAAGTGTGTAGTGTCTTTAATGTGGGATTTTAAGGATATCACATGTCCCTGCAATTGTGCATCAACATAGGCTGACAAATTCGATGTCATGGAGTTGATACTAGAAATTATCGGGCGTCCAGGGGGGCGCTCGAGGCACTTATGCACCTTTGGTAAATGATAGTAAATCGGTGTCACTGGGTAGCGATTGAATAAAAAGAGCCATTCATCTTTGAAACGACATCCTGTTCCAGTGCTCTATCTAGCATGGCTTTTATTTCCTTTTGGAACTCAACCGTAGGATTGGTGGAAATTTTCCTGTAAAATTTTTCATTATTAAGTTGTCTCTAAGCTTCTTCTAAATAATCCTGTGTATTCTGGATCACAAGTCGTCCCCCCCCCCCCCCCCTTATCAGCTTGTTTGATCATAATATCCCAGTCACCCATGAGTTTCTTAAGTGCCTGTCTTTCTCGTCTGGATAAATTATCCTTTTTCTTAAAGGAACCTGGATTCTGACACATGTTTCTAAATTCCTCTAATGTGGATGCATAAAAGCTTTCTACAAAGGAGCCTTGATATTGCAAAGGTTAGAAGTTAGATGGATTTTTAAATGCCTTATTCTGTGTTTTATTAATGTCATAGATTTTCTCTGATTTTAATTCCTCACTCTCTGACAGTAAAGATTCCAAAATATCCAACGGGACCTGATCATTTTTATCCAAGGTGACAGGAACACCGTCTATCCCTTTCCTCTGGAGATCCTTCATAGCGAAATATCTCTTTCTACTAAGGGTTCTCACAAATTTATTAAGGTCAACAAACAGATCGAAGATGTTTGGTTTCATGACCGGTGCAAAACTTAACCCCTTATTCAGTAGTGAGGTTTCCTCAGAGGAGAGGGATTTGGAGGACAAATTAAAAATACCTTTTGGTTTTAATTCCATCGGGTATTTTTGCTTGGATTTTTTGGTAAGTCTTCCACCTCGAGTCCCCCTCTTACTACCTCTCTGTCTCTTTTTTTGTTCCATTGTGTCCCATCGTACTCTCCCCTTGGGGCTAAGGGGAGTGTCCGTATTGGAGATCTCTGGTGATTGGTCTCCCTGTCCCTCTCTAAAAAACGGCGTTGTTTGATATCATGAGATGTATGATCTGATGACTCCTGTACTCCCATATCTTTCAATTTCTCATACCTATTGGAATGTTCATAATCACCCCACGAAGTTTTCCTGTACTTGATTGTATTCCTATAGCCACCCTTGGGTGAAAACTGTCTCCTTTGTCCCCTTGGTTGGTTGTTATAACCCCTACGAGTATCATTAAACCTCTGGTTTCTCTGTCTGGAGGGAGTGTTATGATTCCTCTTTGTGGATATAGATCTCTGTCTTTTGTTATAGGTCCGGACTATATCTCTCTCATAGTCTGTCCTATCTCTATCCAATTTATCATCTTTCTTTGATATTAGATTTTTCTCAAAATCTTCCAATCTCCTATTGATTTTCAGATCTCTTTCTTCGTAGCCTGTTTGTTTTTCAAATTTCTTTAATTCATTGGCTATTTTCTCAATTTCTCCCTGAATTTCTGTTACTTTCTCCATCCGATATTTAATTAATAATTGCATTAAAGATTTAGAACAGTCATCCAATGTCCTGTTCCAAATATTCAAAAAACCAACATCATTTTGAAAGGAGGAATTTTTAAATATTCTTAACCCTCTAGGGATCAGGTCCCTATCTAGATACTTCTGTAGGGTAACCTGATCCCACCAGTGGCGTGTCTCTGCTAAACAGAGTGACTCCATTTTGTTAAATAGCTTATGCATATCATTGTTTATATCCACTGAAAAGTCATCTTAAGTGGTTATTAAGTTACTAACATAATTATTCCTCCTTTCAAGTCTTTCAGATGTACACCTGAGGCCAGGCATAATGTCCAGCGAAGCTGCTTTTTAACAACAACAAAACACTCCAAACTCCAAACAACAAAAGCGCTAAGCTTCAAAGAGTGTCAGTTGTCCACCCTCAAAATGCTAAAATGCTTTATCCA
This sequence comes from Pseudophryne corroboree, assembly GCF_028390025.1. NCBI lineage: Eukaryota > Metazoa > Chordata > Amphibia > Anura > Myobatrachidae > Pseudophryne > Pseudophryne corroboree. Next base: position 567,207,946 of record NC_086449.1, on the reverse strand, counting down.
TTCATTAATACTCCTCTCCTTATTAAGGACTGCCGCTCTCAAATCATTGGGTTGTTGATTCCCAATATATTTATTGTAACAAGAAAAAACTGAATTGAAAGCGCTGTCCACAATAAAGGATAGATAAAATTGTATTTATTTTCTATTAATAAACCATTAATATAACACTTAAAAAATCTAAAACATATTATGCATATCTGCAAAACCTGTTTCTTCAGTGATCCTTATCACAGGTACCTTGTGATTACACTGACAATGAGTACTAAATTGGTAATTAGAACAATATGGCATACATTAGGTGGTCTAATTAGCTGCCACAGTGAACAATTCTTAATAATAAAATTGTATTATTCAGCCTCCTAAATACTTAAGTACACTTATATAGAACACTTATTTTCATAGCCCAAACATATCTAGAGAAATGCATACAGTTGATAAATGCTTTTTCACCTCCCGCTGGGACAACATTGTGATGTAATGTGTCCAAAGTGTCTCTGCTGTATAATCAGGCTGAATGTATGACAAAGAATCAAGTCTCCTACTAAAGCTTTCCAGCTAGTTAGCTTCTGACGGGCGTCCCCGTCTGAGCATAAGATGATTGTGGATAAGATTCTTATGAAATAAACTGATTTCACAGTAACTTGAATGTCCACTGCAGCTGAACTACAGAGATGGCTTATCTCAGCAGTTTAGGCGGCTATCAAATCTCCCGCCGGGCTTCGTCTCTGCCGCACACAGCGCTCAGCGGCTCCACCGCTGACGTCGGCGCTGTGTTCCTCCCGTTGGTGTGGGTTAGATGCAGGCGTGCAGGCGGCTTGGAGCGCAGAGATCTTCCGGCCAGTGGTTCAGAACTGCATCGGCTGAAAATCACCTGGCCCGTGATGAAAGGGCGGCACAAGTTCTCACCGGCACCGGCGCTGGGAGAAGTGATGTCGGCTTTGCAGAAGCTCAAGTCCATATACAGGGGTATAAACTTAACGCGTTTCTCAGCCTGTTACCCGTGGCTGTTTCCTCAGAAGTGAATTTCCCCTTTTCCTATCCACTGCTTTTATCCCCACAAGGTATAATAATTATTTCCACATGTGCATTTACCCTTTCACCGTCGGGGGTTATAATTAGCAGTATATATACTCAATTATAAAATTATATATAAAATAGTGTTATTAAATAAAATGTAACATCCATTCATCATTACTAGCATAAGTTCTTATCGTTGGGCTATTTCTTAAAAAAGCTGACACACATAAAACATCATTTTGCCTCTAAACCTTCCCTTTCAAATTCGTCATTAATTGATGTAGGTTTCATATTTATTTTTATTTTTATTTATTCAATAGTTGCAATAAATACAGCCACTGAGTACCTCACTAAATTAATTTTTACTTTATTTAATTAAATTTCTTTGCTTAATTTATGCTAAAAGCTTATTTACTGATTATAATTAATCAGCAATAGCCTTAAGACATGGTTATAGCGAAAAGCAAAACCAAAGCAGGTAGAAGTTGACATATAGATCCATATGTACTAGTTTTCTCCCCCTACAATGAATTGTCAATAGTGTTCAAGACCTCATATACTCTCTCCACTCTATTCTTTAATGAATCCTATGGATAGAGCTAATATCAAAGATGACACTAATACCAAATGATAAATGATAAATAATAATAATTTTTGAGAGTACAACCAGGAGATATAACAGTACTAGAGATTGCATGTCTCCTTAGATATTGTTTAGCTCAATGGAGTCATTAAGGCCATAGGGACAGCTGACACACATTGAAGCTTAGAGCTTTTGTTGTTTGGAGTTTGGTCCATTTGTAGAAGCCAGCCTCTCTTTAACTTCAGCTTTTTCACAGATCAAGTTAGCGTCCAAAATTTGCTGGAATCTTATTGAATCCATTTTTCCTTCTACTAGTGAAATGTTTCCTGTGCCATTGGCTGCAATACGACCCCAAAGCATGATTGATCCACCCCCATGCTTAACAGTTGGACAGAGGTTCTTTTCATTAAATTCTGTGCCCTTCCTTCTCCAAACGTACCTTTGCACATTCTAGCCAAAAAGTTCGATTTTAACCTCATCAGTCCACAGAACTTTATTCCAAAATGCATCTGGCTTGTCTATATGTTCATTTGCAAACTTCAAACGCTGATTTTTGTGGTGAGGACGTAGAAAAGGTTTTCTTCTGATGACTCTTCCATGAAGACCATATTTGTACAAGTATCTCTTTATAGTGGAATAGTGTACCACAACTCCAGTGTCTGCCAGATCTTCCTGGAGGGATTGTGCAGTCAAACGTGGATTTTGACTTGCTTTTCTCACAATCCTGCGAGCTGTTCTGTCTGATATTTTTCTTGTACTTCCAGATCTTGCTTTAACTTCCACTGTTCCTGATGACTGCCATTTCTTAATTACATTCCGAACAGAGGATATGGGCATCTGATAATGCTTTGCTATCTTCTTATAGCCTTCTCCTGCTTTGTGAGTGTCAACTATTCTCAGTTTCAGTGTTCTACACAACTGCTTAGAGGAACCCATGGTGCTGATTGTTGGAGCAAGGTCAGATGAGTCTGGGCTTTTAAAACCTTTGAGATTAACATCACCTGGTATTTCCAGACGCTTATTGAGAACAATCCATGACACTGCCGGGTCTCAGCTGTCCAAAGGGGGCAGTACAAGGTATTAACTCTGCAGGGTGCCCAAACTTTTGCAGACGCCATTTTTTGTTTTCTTTTATTTTGAAAGTGTAAATGATGGAAATAAAATCAAACTTTTTTGACATGTTATAAGAATGTCTAATCTGTAATCTGATGCCTTTTGGAGATTTTTCCATCTTTCCTTGGCTTCTTTTTGCACATTACAATGAATTTTTGCTTGGGGTGCCTAAACTTTCAATCCCCACTGTACACCCCAAGGGAGATGTAGTAGAAAAGCTGGAGGCGAGCCCCAGGCAGATATCACTGGTCCTGGTCTAGCTCAGGGTTTAGTTTCAGCCTCAGAAGGGGACATAGCTGCAGAGATGCACAGACTGAAGAATCCAAAATGGGCGCTGGCTGTGAATGTCTCCTTCCCAGCTGGAGACAGAGGTGGATCCCAGGCACACAGGAGTAAAAGCACAAGAGCCCACAGGTCCTCGGCCTCTGGGAGCCCCCAGAGACCCCACAGGAGCCTGCAGGGGGAGGTAGGAGCCATCCGGCAGAGCCACGTCCCGTTTTCCAGGGTCCCGGAAGTATGCTTGAAAATCTAGTCCCCGGCTTCAGAGCAGAAGGTAGGCCGCAATCTGCAGGAGCCTCCAGGAGTGCTCCCCGATTCGGCAGACCTCACCAATCGGCCAGCGCACAGCAGCAGGAGTGGGGGAGAGGGCACCAGGCTGAAAGGAGCAGAGATGGATGTGCAGGGAGGGAGAGAAGTGCCAGAAATCCTGGAGCTCTGCTGAGACACTTCCACTCACAGCAGCAGCTAGGCCACGCCTCCCCAATCTGTCCTTTTAAGGGCAGGCTGTCAGAGTGTCCATCAGGGGCTGTGCCAAAGTGTCCATCAGAGACTGTCAGAGTGTCCATAAGGGGCAGTCCATCAGAATGTCCATCAAGGGCTGTCAGAGTGTCCATCAGGGGCTGTTAGAGAGTCCACCAGGGTCTGTCAGGCAGAGTATCCATTAGGGGCTGTCCATCAGAGTGTCCACCAGGGGCTGTCAGAGTGTCCATCAGGGGCTGTCAGTCAGAGTATCCATCAAGGGCTATCAGAGTGTCCATCAGGGGCTGTCAGTCAGAGTGTCCATCAGGGGCTTCCAGTCAGAGTGTCCATCAGGGGCTTCCAGTCAGAGTGTCCATCAGGGGCTGTCAGAGTGTCCATCAGGGGCTGTCAGTCAGAGTGTCCATCAGAGAGTCAGTAATTGTGTCCAGCACAGCTAGTGTTTTTTTTTTGGTGCTGTCACTGTCCATCTAAGGTGCTGTGGTGCTGTCACTGTGTCCAGTGACCAGTCCCCTAAGTCCATCACAGTGGTACTGCAGTGAATACACATGCCCCACCCAATGCATGTGTGACAGCAGTCTGACTACACGCAGTGTGGGACAAGCTGTACCCCCCCCAAAAAAAAAAATATGTTTGTTCTTTACATTGTTTATTATGTGCACTGCACCCCAGTACACCATAGTTATATAGTACCGTGTGTGAAAGCAGTCTGACTCCACGCAGTGTGGGACAAGGTGCGTCCCCCCCAAATATAATAAAATTGTTGTGTGCACTGGACCCTAGTACACCATAGTTATATAATACCATGTGTGAAAGTGGTCTGACTCCACACAGTGTGTGACAAGGTGCGTCCACAAATTCCAGCACTGGGCTGACTGGCTTGGGGGGCAGATTAATGTTATGGCAGGGGGACCCCACACTGAGTGTCTCCCCTGCTATTGCATTATCCCCCCTGGCTGGTTCTGTCTGATGCTGGTTTTACCAAAATATATATGAGGGACTAAACTTTTTTTCCCCCACTCTGGGATGGGGGGGAGGGGGTGAGGCTGGTCAGCTGCCATTGCCTCCCCAGCCACCAACCTCACCGCACGTCACTGCCGCTGCTCTGTCACCTAGTAGTAAGTAGCCAGAAAGCTTGCTGCAAACTTTGACCTAAAGTTAATTGAAAACAACATTGTGAGCTATAAGATTGTCAAAATTGTCTGCAAATGACTGGAAATTAATGTTATTGAGGTTAATAATACTCTAGGGAGAAAAAACACAAAAATTATGTGATTTTTGCATTTTTTTCAATAAAAAAAAAATCCAAATCCAAACCCAAAGACCGTCACAGTTGTTTGGCAAATCCAAATCCAGCCGATGAATCCAAATCCAAATCATCGGGTCCAGCGCACATCTCTAGTTTAAACCAATTATTATTTTTGTACTATCACGTATTTACATAGCCCAAGTATACGCTACTATAATTGCAACAGACACAGTAGCATGCAGTCTATCGAAAAATTTTATATTTAATAAGACCCAGCCAGCAGCACTTATGCAAAAAATATCCTGATAACCAGCGGGTTAATGGGTGCAGCAACTCTGTTAATACACAAATGCGTGAACTTTTCATGGGTTCTGTGTGATAACTAAAGATGTGCACCGGAAATTTTTCGGGTTTTGTGTTTTGGTTTTGGGTTCGGTTCCGTGGCCGTGTTTTGGGTTCGAACGCGTTTTGGCAAAACCTCACCGAATTTTTTTTGTCGGATTCGGGTGTGTTTTGGATTCGGGTGTTTTTTTCAAAAAACCCTAAAAAACAGCTTAAATCATAGAATTTGGGGGTCATTTTGATCCCAAAGTATTATTAACCTCAATAACCATAATTTCCACTAATTTTCAGTCTATTCTGAACACCTCACACCTCACAATATTATTTTTAGTCCTAAAATTTGCACCGAGGTCGCTGGATGACTAAGCTCAGCGACCCAAGTGGCCGACACAAACACCTGGCACATCTAGGAGTGGCACTGCAGTGTCACGCAGGATGGTCCTTCCAAATAACACTCCCCAAACAGCACATGACGCAAAGAAAAAAAGAGGCGCAATGAGGTAGCTGTGTGAGTAAGCTAAGCGACCCTAGTGGCCGACACAAACACCTGGCCCATCTAGGAGTGGCACTGCAGTGTCAGGCCGGATGGCCCTTCCAAAAAATACTCCCCAAACAGCACATGACGCAAAGAAGAAAAAAAAGAGGCGCAATGAGGTAGCTGTGTGACTAAGATAAGTGACCCTAGTGGCCGACACAAACACCTGGCCCATCTAGGAGTGGCATTGCAGTGTCACGCAGGATGGCCCTTCCAAAAAACACTCCCCAAACAGCACATGACGCAAAGAAAAAAAGAGGCGCAATGAGGTAGCTGTGTGAGTAAGCTAAGCGACCCTAGTGGCCGACACAAACACCTGGCCCATCTAGGAGTGGCACTGCAGTGTCAGGCCGGATGGCCCTTCCAAAAAACACTCCCCAAACAGCACATGACGCAAAGAAGAAAAAAAAGAGACGCAATGAGGTAGCTGTGTGACTAAGATAAGTGACCCTAGTGGCCGACACAAACACCTGGCCCATCTAGGAGTGGCACTGCAGTGTCACGCAGGATGGCCCTTCCAAAAAATACTCCCCAAACAGCACATGACGCAAAGAAGAAAAAAAGAGGCGCAATGAGGTAGCTGTGTGACTAAGATAAGCGACCCTAGTGGCCGACACAAACACCTGGCCCATCTAGGAGTGGCACTGCAGTGTCACGCAGGATGGCACTTCCAAAAAACACTCCCCAAACAGCACATGACGCAAAGAAAAATGAAAGAAAAAAGAGGTGCAAGATGGAATTGTCCTTGGGCCCTCCCACCCACCCTTATGTTGTATAAACAGGACATGCACACTTTAACCAACCCATCATTTCAGTGACAGGGTCTGCCACACGACTGTGACTGAAATGACGGGTTGGTTTGGACCCCCACCAAAAAAGAAGCAATTAATCTCTCCTTGCACAAACTGGCTCTACAGAGGCAAGATGTCCACCTCATCATCATCCTCCGATTCATCACCGTGCACATCCCCCTCCTCACAGATTATCAATTCGTCCCCACTGGAATCCACCATCTCAGCTCCCTGTGTACTTTGTGGAGGCAATTGCTGCTGGTGAATGTCTCCATGGAGGAATTGATTATAATTCATTTTAATGAACATCATCTTCTCCACATTTTTTGGAAGTAACCTCGTATGCCGATTGCTGACAAGGTGAGCGGCGGCACTAAACACTCTTTCGGAGTACACACTGTGGGAGGGCAACTTAGGTAGAATAAAGCCAGTTTGTGCAAGGGCCTCCAAATTGCCTCTTTTTCCTGCCAGTATACGTACGGACTGTCTGACGTGCCTACTTGGATGCGGTCACTCATATAATCCTCCACCATTCTTTCAATGGTGAGAGAATCATATGCAGTGACAGTAGACGACATGTCCGTAATCGTTGGCAGGTCCTTCAGTCCGGACCAGATGTCAGCATCAGCAGTCGCTCCAGACTGCCCTGCATCACCGCCAGCGGGTGGGCTCGGAATTCTGAGCCTTTTCCTCGCACCCCCAGTTGCGGGAGAATGTGAAGGAGGAGATGTTGACAGGTCGCGTTCCGCTTGACTTGACAATTTTCTCACCAGCTGTTCTTTGAACCCCTGCTGACTTGTGTCTGCCGGAAAGAGATATCCAAGGTAGGTTTTAAATCTAGGATCGAGCACGGTGGCCAAAATGTAGTGCTCTGATTTCAACAGATTGACCACCCGTGAATCCTTGTTAAGCGAATTAAGGGCTCCATCCACAAGTCCCACATGCCTAGCGGAATCGCTCAGTGTTAGCTCCTCCTTCAATGTCTCCAGCTTCTTCTGCAAAAGCCTGATGAGTGGAATGACCTGACTCAGGCTGGCAGTGTCTGAACTGACTTCACGTGTGGCAAATTCAAAAGGTTGCAGAACCTTGCACAACGTTGAAATCATTCTCCACTGCGCTTGAGACAGGTGCATTTCACCTCCTATATCGTGCTCAGTTGTATAGGCTTGAATGGCCTTTTGCTGCTCCTCCAACCTCTGAAGCATATAGAGGGTTGAATTCCACCTCGTTACCACTTCTTGCTTCAGATGATGACAGGGCAGGTTCAGGCGTTTTTGGTGTTGCTCCAGTCTTCTGTACGTGGTGCCTGTACGCCGAAAGTGTCCCGCAATTCTTCTGGCCACCGACAGCATCTCTTGCACGCCCCTCTCGTTTTTTAAATAATTCTGCACCACCAAATTCAAGGTATGTGCAAAACATGGGACGTGCTGGAATTTGCCCATATTTAATGCACACACAATATTGCTGGCGTTGTCCGATGCCACAAATCCACAGGAGAGTCCAATTGGGGTAAGCCATTCTTTGATGATCTTCCTCAGTTGCCGTAAGAGGTTTTCAGCTGTGTGCGTATTCTGGAAAGCGGTGATACAAAGCGTAGCCTGCCTAGGAAAGAGTTGGCGTTTGCGAGATGCTGCTACTGGTGCCGCCGCTGCTGTTCTTGCGGCGGGAGTCAATACATCTACCCAGTGGGCTGTCACAGTCATATAGTCCTGAGTCTGCCCTGCTCCACTTGTCCACATGTCCGTGGTTAAGTGGACATTGGGTACAACTGCATTTTTTAGGACACTGGTGAGTCTTTTTCTGAGGTCTGTGTACATTTTCGGTATCGCCTGTCTAGAGAAATGGAACCTAGATGGTATTTGGTACCGGGGACACAGTACCTCAATCAAGTCTATAGTTGGCTCTGCAGTAATGATGGATACCGGAACCACGTTTCTCACCGCCCAGGATGCCAAGGCCTCAGTTATCTGCTTTGCAGCAGGATGACTGCTGTGATATTTCATCTTCCTCGCAAAGGACTGTTGGACAGTCAATTGCTTGGTGGAAGTAGTAAAAGTCGTCTTACGACTTCCCCTCTGGGATGACCATCGACTCCCAGCAGCAACAACAGCAGCACCAGCAGCAGTAGGCGTTACACGCAAGGATGCATTGGAGGAATCCCAGGCAGGAGAGGACTCGTCAGAATTGCCAGTGACATGGCCTGCAGGACTATTGGCATTCCTGGGGAAGGAGGAAATTGACACTGAGGGAGTTGGTGGGGTGGTTTGCGTGAGCTTGGTTACAAGAGGAAGGGATTTACTGGTCAGTGGACTGCTTCCGCTGTCGCCCAAAGTTTTTGAACTTGTCACTGACTTATGATGAATGCGCTGCAGGTGACGTATAAGGGAGGATGTTCCGAGGGGGTTAACGTCCTTACCCCTACTTATTACAGCTTGACAAAGGCAACACACGGCTTGACAAATGTTGTCCGCATTTCTGTTGAAATACTTCCACACCGAAGAGCTGATTTTTTTGGTATTTTCACCAGGCATGTCAATGGCCATATTCCTCCCACGGACAACAGGTGTCTCCCCGGGTGCCTGACTTAAACAAACCACCTCACCATCAGAATCCTCCTTGTCAATTTCCTCCCCAGCGCCAGCAACACCCATATCCTCCTCATCCTGGTGTACTTCAACACTGACATCTTCAATCTGACTATCAGGAACTGGACTGCGGGTGCTACTTCCAGCACTTGCAGGGGGCGTGCAAATGGTGGGAGGCGCATGCTCTTCACGTCCAGTGTTGGGAAGGTCAGGCATCGCAACCGACACAATTGGACTCTCCTTGTGGATTTGTGATTTCGAAAAAACGCACAGTTCTTTGCTGTGCTTTTGCCAGCTTAAGTCTTTTAATTTTTCTAGCGAGAGGCTGAGTGCTTCCATCCTCATGTGAAGCTGAACCACTAGCCATGAACATAGGCCAGGGCCTCAGCCGTTCCTTGCCACTCCGTGTGGTAAATGGCATATTGGCAAGTTTACGCTTCTCCTCCGACGATTTTATTTTAGATTTTTGAGTCCTTTTTTTACTGATATTTTGTGTTTTGGATTTTACATGCTCTGTACTCTGACATTGGGCATCGGCCTTGGCAGACGACGTTGATGGAATTTCATCGTCTCGGCCATGACTAGTGGCAGCAGCTTCAGCACGAGGTGGAAGTGGATCTTGATCTTTCCCTATTTTTGGAACCTCAACATTTTTGTTCTCCATATTTTAATAGGCACAACTAAAAGGCACCTCAGGTAAACAATGGGGATGGATGGATACTAGTATACTTATGGATGATGAGTGACTGACGACACAGAGGTAGCTACAGCCGTGGACTACCGTACTGCGTCTGCTAGTATAGAGATGATAATGATATAAAAAATATATATATATCACTACTGCAGGTATATATAATATAATGACGGACCTGCTGGACACTGTCAGCAGACTTCTAAACTACTAGTATGAAGAAGATAGAAAAAAAAAACCCACCACAGGTAGGTATACAATTATGGACGAGCACTGACAACACAGAGGTAGCTACAGCCGTGGACTACCGTACTGCGTCTGCTAGTATAGAGATGATAATGATATAAAAAATATATATATATCACTACTGCAGGTATATATAATATAATGACGGACCTGCTGGACACTGTCAGCAGACTCCTAAACTACTAGTATGAAGAAGATAGAAAAAAAAAACCCACCACAGGTAGGTATACAATTATGGACGAGCACTGACGACACAGAGGTAGCTACAGCCGTGGACTACCGTACTGCGTCTGCTAGTATAGAGATGATAATGATATAAAAAATATATATATATCACTACTGCAGGTATATATAATATAATGACGGACCTGCTGGACACTGTCAGCAGACTCCTAAACTACTAGTATGAAGAAGATAGAAAAAAAAAACCCCACCACAGGTAGGTATACAATTATGGACGAGCACTGACGACACAGAGGTAGCTACAGCCGTGGACTACCGTACTGCGTCTGCTAGTATAGAGATGATAATGATATAAAAATATATATATATATCACTACTGCAGGTATATATAATATAATGACGGACCTGCTGGACACTGTCAGCAGACTCCTAAACTACTAGTATGAAGAAGATAGAAAAAAAAACCCCACCACAGGTAGGTATACAATTATGGACGAGCACTGACGACACAGAGGTAGCTACAGCCGTGGACTACCGTACTGCGTCTGCTAGTATAGAGATGATAATGATATAAAAAAAATATATATATCACTACTGCAGGTATATATAATATAATGACGGACCTGCTGGACACTGTCAGCAGACTCCTAAACTACTAGTATGAAGAAGATAGAAAAAAAAACCCACCACAGGTAGGTATACAATTATGGACGAGCACTGACGACACAGAGGTAGCTACAGCCGTGGACTACCGTACTGCGTCTGCTAGTATAGAGATGATAATGATATAAAAAATATATATATATCACTACTGCAGGTATATATAATATAATGACGGACCTGCTGGACACTGTCAGCAGACTCCTAAACTACTAGTATGAAGAAGATAGAAAAAAAAAACCCACCACAGGTAGGTATACAATTATGGACGAGCACTGACGACACAGAGGTAGCTACAGCCGTGGACTACCGTACTGCGTCTGCTAGTATAGAGATGATAATGATATAAAATATATATATATATATCACTACTGCAGGTATATATAATATAATGACGGACCTGCTGGACACTGTCAGCAGACTCCTAAACTACTAGTATGAAGAAGATAGAAAAAAAAACCCACCACAGGTAGGTATACAATTATGGACGAGCACTGACGACACAGAGGTAGCTACAGCCGTGGACTACCGTACTGCGTCTGCTAGTATAGAGATGATAATGATATAAAAAATATATATATATATCACTACTGCAGGTATATATAATATAATGACGGACCTGCTGGACACTGTCAGCAGACTCCTAAACTACTAGTATGAAGAAGATAGAAAAAAAAACCCCACCACAGGTAGGTATACAATTATGGACGAGCACTGACGACACAGAGGTAGCTACAGCCGTGGACTACCGTACTGCGTCTGCTAGTATAGAGATGATAATGATATAAAAAATATATATATATCACTACTGCAGGTATATATAATATAATGACGGACCTGCTGGACACTGTCAGCAGACTCCTAAACTACTAGTATGAAGAAGATAGAAAAAAAAACCCCACCACAGGTAGGTATACAATTATGGACGAGCACTGACGACACAGAGGTAGCCACAGCCGTGGACTACCCTACTGCGTCTGCTAATATAGAGATGATAAAGATGATAGAGATGAACAAAAATAATATAACACTACTGCAGGTAAATATTTATATAATATAATGAATGACGGACCTGCTGGACACTGTCAGCAGAATGCGTTTATAGAATAAAAAAAAAAACACCACAGGAGTGTTTAACTTTTTCAGGCAGACAATATACTGGTGGTCACTGGTCAGTCACACTGGCAGCAAAAGTGTGCACTGTACTCCTGCTATAACTGCACCCCAGTCTCCCCCACAATTCAGCTGTGTGAGCAGTGAGCACTCAGCACAGTCAGATATACATAGATGATATTATCATGCAGCACACTGAGGCTGAGCACAGATATGGTATGTGACTGTATCGTTTTTTTTCAGGCAGAGAACGGATTATATTAAATAATAAATAAAACTGGTGGTGGTCAGTCACTAGTAACTATCAGCAAAACTCTGCACTCTGAGTACTCCTAATGCTCCCCAAAATTACTAAGTAATTAATCAACTCAAGTGTCTCTATCTATTCTAACGGAGAGGACGCCAGCCACGTCCTCTCCCTATCAATCTCAATGCACGTGTGAAAATGGCGGCGACGCGCGGCTCCTTATATAGAATCCGAGTCTCGCGATAGAATACGAGCCTCGCGAGAATCCGACAGCGGGATGATGACGTTCGGGCGCGCTCGGGTTAGCCGAGCAAGGCGGGAAGATCCGAGTCTGCCTCGGACCCGTGTAAAAAGGCTGAAGTTCGGGGGAGTTCGGATCCGAGGAACCGAACCCGCTCATCTCTAGTGATAACGCCCATTAACTTGAGTTAATATCTGTTAACACGTGAATTTAATGGGCATTAAACAAGGTCTTGGTGAAAAAGAGAGTGCAATTGGACAGCCACGGGCGTTAAAGGGCTACCTCCCTTTTTCACCCCCGTTAACCTAATTCACCCTATAGTGTTTTGAGTACAGAAAGATCTTAAATGTAAAATATATGTGAACTGTGTAGACTCAAATATTTGTAATATAGTAGAATAGTTTAGGGAGGTTGCGGACGTACAGTGGCGGATTGGTCATAGTCCTCACCAGGAGTTTTTTACCATATGATTATGGGGATTTTTTTTTAAAAAAAGAACAAAAATATTTTTCTGTTAAAGTGCAAATGTGGTCAGGTTTTCAGTGGGGCGTATTGATTAGTGTTACCAGTGCCAGGATCCTTCATTAGAAAAACATCTGCTGCTTCCCGTGGCTGGCCTCTCCCAGTGGTGCCGGGAGGGGGTGGGAGTGTGGGTACTAATTACCCGGGCCTGGGCTGCTGGAGGGGCTTGGTTCTGTCGCCACCACTCCTGAGTATACCTATGCTTAAGGCCGGTGCTCAATTATATCTTCAGGAAGATGGCCCCAGCACATTAAAAGCAAAGACTCTGGCACTGTCACATTCTTTACGCCCCAGTGCACTTGCGCCAACTTACCAAATATCACTGGAAATATGGCAACAGCTGTGGAAAAGGGACCCGCTTCCTGCAAGCAAGGTAGGAAGCAGGTGCCATCCCGGGTTTTCCCGCCTGACTCAGAAACCAGAACGAGGCAAAATGTAATCATCCCGCTGTCGGATTCTTGTGGGGTTTGGATTCCATATAAGGAGCCACGCCCATTTTCACTCCGGCATTGGAGAGGGTAGCGAGAGGACATGTCTCCATCCTCAGTGTCCTTCAGTGTCTTGCATCAGTACAGTGGTAATTTTTTGCTGAATCAGTCCAGTCATATTGGTGGTGTACTCTGCTGCCATATGTACAGTGCTGCTGTATAAGTCCAGTCCAGTGGTGCTGTGTTGTGCTGCATCAGTTCAGTGGTGGTGTATTGTGCTGCATCAGTCCAGTCACAGTGGTGGTGTACTCTGCTGCCATATGTACAGTGCTGCTGTATAAGTCCAGTCCAGTGGTGCTGTGTTGTGCTGCATCAGTTCAGTGGTGGTGTATTGTGCTGCATCAGTCCAGTCACAGTGGTGGTGTCCTCTGCTGCCATATGTCCAGTGCTGCTGTAGAAGTCCAGTCCAGTGGTGCTGTGTTGGGCTGCATCAGTTCAGTGGTGGTGTATTGTGCTGCATCAGTCCAATCACAGTGGTGGTGTCCTCTGCTGCCATATATCCAGTGCTGCTGTATATGTCCAGTCCATTGTAGTGGTGCTGTGTTGTCCTGCATCAGTAAAGTGGTGGTGTATTGTGCTGCATCAGTCAAGTCACAGTGGTGGTGTCCTCTGCTGCCATATGTCCAGTGCTGCTGTATAAGTCCAGTCCACTGCAGTGGTGCTGTGTTGTCCTGCATCAGTACAGTGGTAGTGTAATGTGCTGCATCAGTCCAGTCACATTGGTGGTGTCCTCTGCTGTCATATGTCCAGTGATACTGCTGTATAAGTCCAGTCCATTGCAGTGGTGCTGTGTTGTCCTACATCAGTCGAGTGGTGGTGTCCCTGTGCTGCGGTATATGTGCAGTGCTACTGCCATATATGTCCAGAGATACTGCTGTATATGTCCAGTGATACTGCCGTATATGTCCAGTAGTACTGCTGTATAAATACAGTGATACTGCCGTATATGACCAGTGGTACTGCCATATAAATCCAGTGATACTGCCGTATATGTCCAGTGGTACTGCCATATAATTCCAGTGATACTGCCATATATGACCAGTGGTACTGCTATATAAATCCAGTGATACTGGCGTATAAATCCAGTGATACTGCCGTAAAGTTCCAGTGATACTGCCGTATAATTCCAGTGATACTGGCGAATAAATCCAGGGATACTGCCATATAAATCCAGTCCAGTGGTACTGCCGTATAATTCCAGTGGTACTTGCATACAAGTACAGTGATACTGCTGTATAAATCCAGTCCAGTGGTACTGCCATATATGTCCAGAGGAACTGACGTATAATTCCAGTGATACTGCCATATAATTCCAGTGATACTGCAGTATAAATCCAGTCCAGTGGTACTGCCAGATAATTCCAGTGATACTGCCTTATAATTCCACTGGTAATGGCGTATAATTACAGTGATACTGCCATATAAATCCAGTTCAGTAGTACTGCCATAGAAGTCCAGTGGTACCGCCGTATAATTCCAGTGGTACTGGCGTATTACTTCAGTGATACTGCCGTATAAATCCAGTTCAGTGGTACTGCCATATAATTCCAGTGATACTGCCTTATAATTCCAGTGGAACTGCCATATAATTCCAGTGAAATTGCCTTATAATTCCAGTGGTACTGGCATATAAATCCAATGATACTGCCGTATAATTCCAGTAATACTGCCATATAATTCCAGTGGTACTGATGTATAAGTCTAGTGGTACTGCTGTATAATTCCAGTGACACTGCCGTATAATTCCAGTGGTACTGGCGTATAAATCCAGTGATCTTGCCATATAATTCCAGTGATTCTGGAATATAAATCCAGTGATACTGCCGTATAAATCCAGTCCAGTGATACTGCCGAATAAGTTCAGTGGTACTGTCGTATAATTCCAGTGATACTGCCGTATTATTCCAGTGGTACTGATGTATAAATCCAGTGATCCTGCCATATAAATCTAGTCCAGTGGTACTGCCGTATAAGTCCAGTAGTACTGCCATATAATTCCAGTGATGCTGCTGTATAATTCCAGTGAAACTGGCGTCTAAGTCCAGTGATCCTGCCGTATACATCCAGTCCAGTGGTACTGCCACATAAATCCAGTGATACTGCCGTATATGTCCAGTGGTACTGCCGTATATGTCCAGTGGTACTGCTGTATAAATCCAGCGATACTGCAGTATATGTCCAGTGGTACTGCCGTATAAATCCAGTGGTACTGACGTATAAATACAGTGATACTCCCGTATAATTCCAGTGATACTGCCGTGTAAATCCAGTGATACTGCCGTATAATTCCAGTGGTACTGGCATGTTAGTCCAGTAATACTGCCATATAAATCCAGTCTAGTGATACTGCCGTATAACTCCAGTGGTCCTGCCATATAATTGCAGTGATACTGCCATATAAATCAAGTCCAGTGGTACTGCTATATAAGTCCAGTGGTACTGCCGTATAATTCCAGTGATACTGTTGTATAATTCCAGTGATACTGCCGTATAATTCCAGTGGTACTGAAGTATTAGTCCAATGATACTGCCATATATATCCAGTCCAGTGGTACTGCTGTATAAGTCCAGAGGTACTGCTGAATAATTCCAGTGATACTGCCGTATAATTCCAGTGATACTGTCATATAATTCCAGTGGTACTTGCGTATAAATCCAGTGGTACTGCCGTATAAATCCAGTCCACTCGTACTGCCATATAAGTCCAGTGGTACTGCCGTATAATTCCAGGGGTACTGCTGTATAATTCCAGTGACACTTCTATATAATTCCAGTGGTACTGGCGTATAAATCCAGTGATACTACCGTATAAATCCAGTCTAGTGGTACTGTCAAATAATTCCAGCGATACTGCCGTACAATTCCATTTGGTACTGGCGTATAAATCTAGTGATCCTGCTGTATAAATAAAGTCCAATGGTACTGCCATGTAAGTCCAGTGGTACTGCCGTATAATTCCAGTGATACTTCCATATAATTCCAGTGGTACTGGCAAATAAATACAGTGATCCTTCCATATAAATCCAGTCCAGTGGTACTGCCGTAAAAGTACAGTGGTAGTGCCAAATAATTCCAGTGATAATGCCATATAAATTCAGTGATACTGGCATATAAATCAAGTGAAACTGCCGTATAAATCCAGTCCAGTGGTACTGCCGAATAAGTCCAGTGGTACTGCCATTTAAATCCAGTGATACTGCCGTATATGACCAGTGGTACTGCCATATAAGTCCAGTGATACTGCCGTATATGTCCAGTGGTACTGCCATATAATTACAGTGATACTGCCGCATATGTCCAGTGGTACTGCCGTATAAATCCAGTGGTACTGGCATATAAATCCAGTGACACTGCCGTATAATTCCAGTGATACTAACGTATAATTCCATTGATCCTGCCGTATAATCCTAGTGGTATTGGCGTATAAATCCAGTGATACTGCCATATAAATCCAGTCCAGTGGTACTGCCGGAAATTCCAGTAATACTGCCGTATAATTCCAGTTATACTGCAGTATAAATCCAGTGCAGTGGTACTGCCATATAATTACAGTGATACTGCCTTATAATTCCAGTGGTACTGGTGTATAAATCCAGTGATACTGCCATAAAAATCCAGTCCAGTGGTACTGCCACATAAGTCCAGTATACTGCCATATAATTCCAGTGGTACTGGTGATAAGTCCAGTGATACTGCAATATAAATCCAGTCCAGTGGTGCTGCCATATAAGTTCAGTGGTGCTGTCCTGTGCTATATATTATTTTCTAAAAAAGAAAAGGGTTATTAATATTTATCCAAATAATTTTCACAGGGTTTGCCCTGTGTGGTGTAGAGGTATGCTCTCCTGTACCGCATATTGTAATATAACTCTAGAAAAATAATGAACAAAAATTTGGAGGATAAAATAGGGAAAGATCAAGAACCACTTTCTCCTAGTGAAATGCCATCAACGTTGTCTGCCAAGGCAGATGCCCAATGTGATAGTCGAGGGCATCTAAAATCCAAAAAGCCAAAGTTCAGTGAAAGGACCCAAAAAAAGAAATTTAAATGGTCTGAGGAAAAATGTAAACTTGCCAATATGCCATTTATGACACGGAGTGGCAAGGAACGGCTAAGGCCCTGGTCTATGTTCATGACTAGTGGTTCAGCTTCACGTAACGATGGAAGCCCTCATCCACCCGCTAGAAAAATGAGTTAAGCTGGTAAAAGCACAGCAAAGAATTGTGTGTTCTAAGATGTTAACACAAACCCCCAAGGAGAGTCCAAGTGTGTCGGCGGTTGTGATGCCTGACCTTCCCAACACTGGACAGGAAGAGGTGGCTCCTTCCACCATTTGCACGTCCTCTGCAAGTGCTGGAAGTAGCACCCACAGTCCACTTTCTGATATTCAAATTGAAAATGTCACTGTTGCAGTACACCAGGATGAGGATATGGGTGTTGCTGGTGCTGAGGAGGAGGTTGACGATGAGGATTCTGATGGTGATGTGGTTTGTTTAAATTAGGCACCGGGGGAGACACCTGTTGTCCATGGGATGAATAAACCCATTGTGATGCCTAGACTAAGTATCAAAAAAGCCACCTCTTTGGTGTGGAATTATTTCTCCACAAATCCGGACAACAGGTGTCAAGCCATGTGTTGCCTCTGTCAATCTGTAATAAGTAGGGGGAAGGATGTTAACCACCTAGGAACATCCTCCCTTATATGTCACCTGCTGCACATTCATCAGAAGTTAGTTTCAAGTTGTGAAACTTCGGGTAAGAGCATAAGCAGTCCACTGACATCTAAATCCCTTCTTCCTCTTGTACCCAAGCTCCTGCAAGCCACACAACCAACTCCCTCAATGTCAACTTCCTCCTCAGTCAGGAATGTCAGTAGTCCTGCAGGCCATGTCACTGGCAAGACTGAGGAGTCCTCTCCTAACCAAGATTCCTCCAGAGGATCCTTTAGTGGTATGCTTACTGCTGCTATTGCTGCCGCCGCTGCAGTTGTTGGTGCTGGGAGTCGATCGTCATCCCAGAGGGGAAGTCGGAAGACCACTTGTACTACTTCAGGTAAGCAATTGACTGTCCAACAGTCCTTTGTGAGGAAGATGAAATACGACAGCAGTCATCCTGTTGCAAAGCGGATAACTGAGACCTTGACAGCTATAGAGAATGTTGATTTATATACAGGGATGAAAGCTATACCTTAAACACACTTTAAATACACTTTACCATGGAGCCGCTGCGGCCGCTAATACTTAATACACACTCTATGTACTCTTTACGCTATTAGCGTAAAGAGTCCCGTACTGTGTACGGACTTTGCGCACAAACGCCACGCTGACGGTACAAAGTACACACAGCGCGTACACACCCAGAGATACACCGCAAACCCTTAACAGCTATGCAATGCGATAATAATACACTTTAAACCTTAGCAGGGAAAGGAAGACACGACACCAGATTGTAATTAAATTGCTGGGTTCCGACTCCACAGCATATTATTACTGAAAGGGGGTTACAATATATACAATACAATATAATACAATACAACAGAATAATGGCTACAGTCAATGTTACATACTTGTTTGGATTTCGCCGCGCTACCCAGTCTGGTCCTCCATCATCTAGATAGATAACTTTGTGAGTCTTGTGTCTGACCAGGCCTGCAGCAGGCTCTCTTTATACAATTTTTCCAAAACCTAACACAATGGATACTGTAATCTCTTTGTCCATTGGACACAGGGATGGTCATTTACAGTACAGGATAGGCCATAGGTCTGTTTGAATAGGTGGGTGATGTCTGTTCCAACTGCTCTTGTGGGTGGTCTCCTCTGGATTCCCGCCGCATACATAATGTACAGTAAATACAGTTTATATTTATATTCTGCTCCTGCACATAACTATCCGCATGAACATGCGATCTGCTGCATACCAACACCGGAATGTTACCCTTAAAATACCCTACAGCTGGATACCAAACACCACCTTATGGCCTTGTTCTGTCCCCTCCTATCCTGTAAAGGTGAATCCCTTTGTTCTGTTACCATTTAAACTGCTGTAACTTACTGATGTGGTGCAGGGAGACTATGGCCCTCATTCCGAGTTGTTCGCTCGTTCTTTTTCATCGCATCGCAGTGAAAATCCGCTTAGTACGCATGCGCAAAGTTCGCACTGCGACTGCGCCAAGTAACTTTACTATGAAGAAAGTATTTTTACTCACGGCTTTTTCTTCGCTCCGGCGATCGTAATGTGATTGACAGGAAATGGGTGTTACTGGGCGGAAACACGGCGTTTCAGGGGCGTGTGGCTGAAAACGCTACCGTTTCCGGAAAAAACGCAGGAGTGGCCGGAGAAACGGTGGGAGTGCCTGGGCGAACGCTGGGTGTGTTTGTGACGTCAACCAGGAACGACAAGCACTGAACTGATCGCACAGGCAGAGTAAGTCTGGAGCTACTCTGAAACTGCTAAGTAGTTAGTAATCGCAATATTGCGAATACATCGGTCGCAATTTTAAGAAGCTAAGATTCACTCCCAGTAGGCGGCGGCTTAGCGTGTGTATCTCTGCTAAATTCGCCTTGCGACCGATCAACTCGGAATGAGGGCCTATGTGTACATTGTGCACTATTTGGATTTAAATATGTAATGTGTTTTGATAGCTTTCCATGCGTTCACAAACTCTACCGTAAATACCCATACCACGTGCTAATGCGCAGGACCGCAGGAGCGACCTATACACAAATTGCGGATATGTGCACGCACGGCAGAATAAGTACGCGCATGGAGGTCATCTGTATGTAGTTTGTACTTGATGTGTGTACTGCAATATTTTTCGACTTTGACAGTCCACCCTTTGGCAGTCACCAATAACTGCTACTATCTAATCAATAAACAGAAAAATATCTACACAATATCTACAGAAGTTAGGATGGTCGGGGAAGAGTTGTAGGTGGGAAATATATGACCTAGTGGGATAGTAAAAAGCATGTATGTATGAATCCATGTCTGAGGGGCATGTATCATCGTGCCGTATATGTAATAAGCTTCGAGGTATTGCGAAGTATACATTAAATCCTTCTCATCCCGTATTAAGGGTCTGTAAATGGGCCAACAAACACTACCGAGCTCTTTTCGGCTTCTTGTTCCAACAAATGGGGTGCACATTTAGTTGATGATACATGGAGGGGAAAACATATGTGAGTGCTAGTATATGTGAATATCACCTGTCGACTATGTGTGCCGTTAACTGGAGGTTGCAGAGATGAAGATAAGACACATATATAAAATACATTCGCATAAACATTTTGGGTAGGGCTGACGTCTTTTCCGGATGTGTGTATCTGGGCAGAGGGGGAAACAAAAGAAAAACGGGTGAAAGAAACAGGCCATGGAATTCATTTGCAATCCTTATCATAACACTGTCTCTATAGATGGGTCATAAATTAAATCTGCTGCTATAACAGCGCCCTCGCTCCTTAGACTCATCAAAGTTGTACCGTGCTTGCGCCGCATTAGAATTCGAACACACCTAAATATCGAACCAATAATTATGACGACTCCCAGGATACAAAGGAGAAACTTTCCCACACTCATAATAACATTCTGAGCCCACTCTCCTAAACCTGAGAACCATTTGCGTGGGTTCAACCATGAAACCCAGCCGGTCAGTTCATTACTCACAGTCGCTAAGGTAAGGTTGTGCTTCCTCCTGAACTCCCACTTCAACTGCAAGATATCGTCCATCTTCTGATCGATGATCTCCGTGGGGTCGTCAGTGCTGTTCGTAATATACGTACAGCACTTCACACCATATTGAGTTGCCAGAGTAACACAGTACCCACCTGTCACGGCTGTAACATAAGTAAGGACCATCCTGTTCTGAATCAGTTCCTTCTTGTAAGCTTGTAACTCCCTTCCCGTATACCTGAAGGTGTCATCATACATCTCAGTGATATTATCTATCAAGTTCGCTAGCGCATGGATATACCTATAATTTATAACTCCTCTGGCAGTACGGGTGATGTCTAATGCGAGAAGGAATTGAATCCCGGTGGATTTGTGGATCAAATCAGAGGCTGCGTGCTCTGCCCTATCTATGAGGTGTCTCTTGATGATGTGTTCATAGTGAGTATGAGTATAAGGAGCCTGAGCACTGCGGTGAACGTCTTTCATCTTATCATGGGTTATGGTCATGACCTCTGGCAGTACTCTCCCAATATAACACATCCCTCTGAGCTCGGGGCAAGCCACTTGTATGCCTTCCTCCCAAATATGAAATAGGCATCATCTGGGAGAACATAGGGGACAAAATATAACATCACCATATTACAAATTTTCCAAGTAAAGAAACCAGTCCCTAGTTCTCCCATCTGCTCAGTACAAGTATCGGGCTGGATGATATGAGCACAATACCCTGGCGATACTTTTCCAACCCACATGGTCTTGCTTCCACGAGTATACTTATACCGAAAATACCTCCCACTGTTGGCTATTTGGTGTACAAGTTCAGAGTCTATGGGTATCCTATCAGCTCTGTGTGAAAAGGTCATTGTCTGGTTATTCCACGTCACTTCCCAATTTCCTGGTTTTCGGTAATTGGAAATATTAAAACATAATAAGGACCTGTCTACATGATACTGGTGGAGCTTCAAGCTAGGGGGCCTAGAGATATTGAATTTCTTGACCACCGGTCTCCCACCCCGTAATTCGAGTACCTCATCTATTGCTAAAGGGTACGGTACTAATCCTGACTTGCTCTGACCTTGAGGTACCCATGAGCACACCCAGCATTCTGTCTGGTTTAAGACCTTACCCACTAGTGATTGGTAATCACTCAACGGATGACGGTCCATGCCAATATTAAGGTTGGACTGACATCTCTGGATGCACCCATCCTCAACTATATTCTCACAATTCCTACAAATACAATATTCCTCAGACAATAACCCCTCACAGTGCCTCCGAGCTCCCTGACTACCAGAGCGCTTACTGATGCCAGCCTTTACTAAAGTGATGCGCTGATCCTGAGATCCTACAAATTCATACTTGCCATCAGAAACCATTCCAGATCCCTGCTCGACCTCTCTGGGACCCTCACCAAAACAAACTGTCCTCATCAAAACCAGAATTACTAACAGAACCCGAAACGCAGTCTCTTGTGATCGATCCATTTTGTTAGGGGAAAGGAGGAAAATAAGAAGGAGAAAAGAAAGGAAAAATGTAGGGGGAGGTGAAAAAAGAAAGTGGTACAACAACCGTTCTAGGTCTTGTTACTCTCTGTGCTCAGATGCCCTTCAACAGTCCTGCCTCTCAACTTTCCCGGAACAGACACTCCAGTGATACGAGATTCTCTACACTCTGCACTTTGTCACGACTTCTATCCAGGTCAGCGACCTTCTTGCAGTGGGACGATTTGACCCAAGTCTCTCTTTCGGCGACCTTTAATGCTATCGTGCTGGTTAACAAGACTTGATATGGTCCTTCCCACCTGTCTATGAGGCAACCTGAGCGTAAGAAATTTCGAATCATCACATAATCCCCAGGCTCAATGTCATGACAATTACTGTTCGGCAGGTCAGGAGTCACCAGCTTTAAATTTCTTTGTTGATTTCTCAGCTGCTGGCTCATCCCAACCAAATATTTCACAGTCACTTCATTATTACATTTCAAATCATCCTGGGGGTCTATCATTACATGAGGTTGTCGACCAAAAAGAATTTCAAAGGGTGATAGGTTAATGGGAGACCTGGGAGTGGTTCTGATGCTGTACAACACTAGTGGCAAAGCTTCTGGCCACGACAATCCCGTTTCAGCCATTAATTTGCTCAGCTTGTTCTTAATAGTGCTGTTCACTCTCTCCACCTTTGCACTCGCCTGTGGATGGTACGGAGTATGCAGCTTGCTATTAATTCCCATCAGTTTGCACATAACCTGAAAGACTTCACCTGTACAATGGGTACCCCTGTCACTTTCAATTATTCTAGGGATACCATATCTATACACAAATTCTTGCACAATTTTCTTTGCAGTGAACGTAGCAGTATTTGTGGCAGCAGGGAACGCTTCTACCCAGTTGGAAAATACATCAATACAAACTAACACATATTTTAAATTCCTACAGGTTGGTAACTGCATGAAATCGATTTGTATTACTTGAAAAGGTCCATCTGTCGGAAGGGATATGGGATGGCTCTGTTGGTATTGACTTTCCAATATTCTTCCTCAAGCAAGTAAAACATGTCATTGCTCACATACCTGCATGAGAAGAGAATCCTGGCACACACCAGTAGGCTCTTACCAGCTTGCACATACCCTCTTTGCCCAGATGAGTCAGACCGTGTGCCGCCTCAGCTAAGCTTGGAAGATATGCTCTGGGGGCCACCGGCTTACCTTGTCCACCTGTCCACAGACCTGAGGATTCCTGGCCATACCCCTTTGACCTCCAGACTGCCTTTTCCTGTAAAGAACACAAATCTTGCATTTCAATTAATTGTTGTGTGTTGATCGTGTTAAATGTCATCAGTGATGTGATGTTTGTTTGTATGGGGGTGCTGGCTGCTGATTTAGCAGCTTCGTCTGCCCGGCTGTTACCAAGTGAAATTGGGTCTTGGTTGTAAGTATGTGCTTTGCACTTGATAACAGCCACTCTGTCTGGTTCCTGTATCGCTGTTAGAAGTCTTTTTATGTGGGACGCATGCGCTACAGGTGTGCCAGCTGCTGTCATGAAATTTCTGAGGCGCCATAGGGCCCTGAAATCATGCACTACTCCAAAGGCGTACCTAGAATCTGTGTATATATTAGCTGACTTACCCTTGGCCAATTCACACGCTCTGGTTAGGGCGACCAACTCAGCAACTTGTGCTGAGTGCGGTGGGTCCAGGGGTTCAGCTTCTATGATACCTCTGTCGTCTACAACTGCATATCCAGTACACAAGTCTCCAGATTCTGTCTGTCTGTGGCAACTACCATCAGTGTAGAAGGTAAAGTCTAATCCTTCCAGTGGGTTGTCACTGATGTCAGGTCTCGCTGTGAAAGTCTGATTCAGGTATTCCATACAATCATGCGTATCAGTATCTGCACTAAATCCTCCTTCACCATTATTCTCATCCTCCACCCTTTGTACCTGTCCATGCACACTTGGCAAGTAAGTTGCAGGATTTAGTGAGCTGCATCTCTTAATGGTGATGTTGACCGGGGCCATCAGTGATAATTCCCACTTTGTAAACCAAGCAGATAAGACATGTCTGGTTTGGGCTGAGTTCAGTAAGGCTGATACTGCATGAGGTGTATGAATGGTCAGGTCATGTCCTAACACTACGTCCTCGCTTTTACTTACCAGTAAAGCTATCGCTGCAACACTTCGCAAGCAAGTGGAGAGAGACCGCGCTACCGTGTACAACTGTGCACTGTAGTATGCTACCGGTCTGCTGGCATCACCATGTCTCTGAGTTAAAACGCCTGCCGCGCACCATGCACTTTCTGTACCGTACAATTCAAAAGTCTTCTTATAATCTGGCATACCTAATGCAGGTGCCTGTGATAGGCACTGTTTGAGTCTCTCAAATGCCAGTTCGGACTCATCTGCGTGCGAGACCCATTCTGGTTTGTTTGAAGAGACTATTTCTTGCAAAGGTAAAGCCAGTATGGAGAACCCTGGAATCCAGTTTCGACAGTACCCACACATTCCAAGGAAAGTGAGGATCTGTTGTTGTGTTTGTGGCAGAGTCATGTCGCGAATCGCCTGTATTCTTTCAGCGGTGAGGTGTCTAAGTCCTTGGGTCAAGCAATGTCCCAAATATTTACCCTGGTCTGGCACAACTGCAGCTTATCCTTTGAAACCTTGTGTCCCGTTTGGGAAAGATGAAACAGAAGCTGTTTCGTGTCTTTCAAGGACGATTTGTGTGAGTCAGAACACAACAATAAGTCATCGACATACTGTATTAGCACTGATCCACTCTCAGGTTGAAAGGATTGTAAACAGTCATGCAAGGCCTAATAGAAAATACTCGGGCTGTCAATGAAACCTCTGGGAAGTCGAGTCCAGGTTTACTGTACTCCCCTGTATGTAAAAGCAAAAAGGTATTGGCTGTCAGGGTGAAGAGGGACAGAAAAGAAAGCAGAACAGAGGTCAATGACAGTGAAATTTTTTTGCCGTAGAGGGAATTTGCATGAGGATGACTGCTGGATTGGGCACTACGGGAAATTGGCTCTCAACTATCTTGTTTATCCCCCTTAAATCCTGCACTAGCCTATAACCCCTCCCCCCACTCTTTTTTACAGGGAAGATGGGACTATTGGCGGTGCTGGACGTCCTGACTAGGATGCCCTGCTGTAGCAGCCACTCTATGACACTGTACACTCCTAATTCTACCTCTGGCTTCAGAGGATACTGAGGGATTTTTGGAGCTTTCCTACCATCTTTTACTTGTACTACTACTGGAGCTACATTTGACATCAATCCAGTGTCTTGTCCATCTTTGGTCCAAAGGGAATCCGGTATTTGTGAGATCATTTCCTCTACCTTTGATGGACACTTGTCTATAACAGTAGAATGCGACATTAGCCTTTGAGGGGTGTCTAATATATCTTGTACTTCTTGAGCGTGGTTCCCAGGTATATCCTAGAAGACACCCTCAGGAGTACAGTATAGGACACACCGCATTTCACACAATAAATCTCTACCGAGTAGATTAGTCAGAGCGGATGCAGCCAGCAGAAAAGAATGTTTGGTTTGCAAAGGCCCTATCGTAATCTCTGCCGGTCTACTCAAAGGGTATTGTTGCACTGTTCCTGTTACTCCCACTGACGAAATTGTTTTACCCGTGGTTTTTATACCTATCATTGAATTTAACACTGACCTGGCCGCCCTGTATCTACGAGAAAAGGTAATGGTACACCAGCTACATCAACCGTTACCTCAGGTTCACTACCAAGGCTAGGAATCAACTTCACTGGCTGCAGACTACAGGTGTGGCCCAACCCCTATTGTGTGTTGAGACCCTTCCGCAGCGCATTGGCAGCTACAATATGTGAGGGGGGTAGCTGAGAATTTTCGGAGGCCTGCCAGTCTCTCCTTGGTGGGTACCTCCTTGTTTCCCCTGCATGTGGCTCGTAATTTCTCCTAAGTGGTCCCTGATCCCAATTATGTGCATTGTAGTGTGGTTCATATCCTGGTCTAGGGGGTCGGTATACATTATGTGTACCTTTATTCTTACATTCCCTCGAGTAATGTCCTACCTGGTGACAAGCATAGCATGTTACTATACGTGATTTACCATCAGGGGTCTGGGGTTTTCGGCTGATATGGCTTTTTGGTAAGTTCGTCTATACTCACTGTCATCAGCTTTTCCCCCTGAGACTCCCTGTGCTTTCTGATGTTCCTGTCGTGCTCGATAGCGGACTCTCTCAATGCAGCCACCGAGATACCTCTCCAGTTTGGTAGAGAGGTCTGTACCCTTGCTCTCAATGCCTCTTTTAACCCGTCCATTAATACAGTAACAGCTACCTCCCTGTGATGCGCATTATCTTTTATGTCCTCGATCCCAGTGTATCTAGACATTTCCTGCAGTGCTCGATGGAAATATTCGGATGCCATTTCACCTTCCTTTTGTCTTATGGAAAAGATTTTATTCCACTTGACAACAGTAGGGAAATATACTCCTAATTGCAGATTGATTTGCCGTACATTCTCCTGATTGTATTCATCAGTGAGAGGTACTTCTGCGTCTAACTTACAATCAGTTATGAATTTTGCGGGGTCAATATTTGAGGGTAAACATACCCGTAGCACTGTTCGCCAATCTTTGTTTGTGGGTTCGTTGGCGTTACCTAACTCTTTAATGAACCTCTGGCATGCGACTAGATCTTTTCTGAGATCGGGAAATTCTGACATGATTGACCTTAACTCTGCTCGGGACCAGGGACAGTGCATGGCAATATTCCTGATGGGAGTGACTCCCTGAGCGTCAGTCTTCCCATTGGGGACTGCAATCACCCTGACAGGATTTAATTCAATTACATCATTCTGGTTTGATTCTACAATGTGGGGAGCTATTGTCTCTGCATAATGTATGGTACCGTACTTACCTGTGGACACAACCTCACTTGTCCCTCCGCTAGGGGGCCTGACTACTGCTCTTGTTGGTTGGGCCATGCCCACCTGAGTGTCCTGTATGGTGGCTGCTAGAGAGAGTGCCGATATCGTGCTGGGCTCATCTTCCTGCTCGCAGTCCTGGGGAAAATTTAAAATGGGATACAACTGGCAAGGGTTAGCGTTAGTACATTTATCAATTACTCTCCTATCCTGTACCAATGTACACAATATATAGTGGTGGTGGTGCGGTCGCCATTGTTTTCCCGCTAGGTTTGGAACCTGCTGCGCGAGCTAATTCCCTTTGCACATCCCCCTCCTGTTGCCATAAATTTAAACAATCTGTATGTCTAATCCTTTGTTTCTTGGATTTTTTCAGACATATCCTTATCCTTAAGTTTTGCAATAACTCTGGTTCAAAGCTGCCCACCCTAGGGAATGGTACCCTATCTTTTTCAGTCATACGTACCCATTCAGACAAAAAGTCTTCCGTGTGTGATCCATATTTACCACACATAACAAACCTCGCTGACCCCTTGTGGCGCGGCTCTTCAACCTGAACCCTGGCTACAAAACGTCCACCGCTTGTGCAATTGGATCCCATTGCGGACTTTTTCCTTTTTACGCAATCCCCAATGCACAATACGAATAGATGGTGAAAGTTCTTAGAGCGCTTTCACCCACTCCTCTCCGCCGAGTACCACAACTCACTCCAATAGTGACCACCGCGGACCCAGTGAGGCCCCTATCTGGTTTCTATTCACTGGAAGTGTTTAGGAGTGACTTACCTATTCCAGTGAATATACACCGCTGGAGATTTTCCTGAGAGAGACCAGCGAAAACTCCCTATACACTTATACACAAATCACGCTTGCGTATGCTCTACACAGCGCTCATGATACCGCGATTTTACGCAAAAGTTCGTAAAGGGGTATCAAGTTGCGCTGTATATATCGCACCCACACTTGTTACCTATCTGCCGTACAACCACGGGTCAATGTACAAACTGTGACCCTCAGCCCGGAGCGTAATACAAAAACCTTTTTACTTCAATACTTCTCAATACTTATGCACTATCACGCTCCTTTGCAAATCACCTCACGATTTGCGTATTAAACCTTATACTAACGTGAGTCAGCCACTTCACGCCTCTAAGCCTCCTCTTACTTGATGTACCACACGACGGGATCCCGATTTCCTGGGGTTCAAATATCCACTCACTCCTACGTTCGCTCACTCAAATACACTTTGTTTTTCTGTACAGAAAATTTGGATTCATTCAGGTTGGCAGCTTTACCCCAGAGGCAATTTAAAAAAAAATTTTTATACTAAATTTTTTTTTATATTAATCTGCTTTAGAAACCGGGCAGTTTTGTGCTATTGTAGCGTGGCTACTGTCCCACCTTTAAACTAAATAAACTATTGTGTAGTTTTATTATGCGCACACAACCCTACGCAAGCTTGCGTAATTACGCAACCGTGCGTACCTCTATGCCACGTGTGCGGCGTGCACGTTTTTTTGTACGCTGTCTTCACATTCCGTACCACGTGTACCAATGTGCGTACGCAATAAAACAAATCACACAACTTCTATAAATGTGAGCAATAAAAACTACTATTGACCACTAAACACAACACACACTTGTTCCGTTTAACCCTATTACGACTGGGCCAGAACTGCGTTTGTGCTTTACACTTACTTCCTTAAACATTTATTTTAGTTTTAACTATATAGCAACAAAATGTAACCGGTTTCACACAGATCTAAATGAATCTAACAATTTGAGTCTTATGGCAACAATGTGAGAGGGTATACAAAGGATATGGGTGCCTTTTGTTGTGTACGCTTTTGGCGACCAAAAAAAAAATTCACAGATTTTTAAATAGCTTTTTTCCTGTTTACTTTACGGGTTCTACCAGAATCTCTACAAACCATACAGAGCAGACGTCATCTTATCAGCACACAAGTAGGGGTTTTAGTGTATCCACCGACCAAGAAAAGGTTACGTAGGATACTTTCTGTCCACCCTTTTGCTGATAGATTAAGTCTGCTGTGACCTGTTAGGCTGTGAGTATGTGGAATCCCTGATGGAGCCCCCAATTGAGAATGTTGATTTATATACAGGGATGAAAGCTATACCTTAAACACACTTTAAATACACTTTACCATGGAGCCGCTGCGGCCGCTTATACTTAATACACACTCTACGTACTCTTTACGCTATTAGCGTAAAGAGTCCCGTACTGTGTACAGACTTTTCGCAAAAATGCCGCGCTGACGGTACAAAGTACACACAGCGCGTACACACCCAGAGATACACCGCAAACCCTTAACAGCTATGCAATGCGATAATAATACACTTTAAACCTTAGCAGGGAAAAGGAAGACACAACACCAGATTGTAATTAAATTGCTGGGTTCCGACACCACAGCATATTATTACTGAAAGGGGGTTACAATATATACAATACAATATAATACAATACAACAGAATAATGGCTACAGTCAATGTTACATACTTGTTTGGATTTCGCCGTGCTACCCAGTCTGGTCCTCCGTCATCTAGATAGATAACTTTGTGAGTCTTGTGTCTGACCAGGCCTGCAGCAGGCTCTCTTTACACAATTCTTCCAAAACCTAACACAATGGATACTGTAATCTCTTTGTCCATTAGACACAGGGATGGTCATTTACAGTACAGGAGAGGTCATAGGTCAGTTTGAATAGGTGGGTGATGTCTGTTCCAACTGCTCTTGTGGGTGGTCTCCTCTGGATTCCCGCCGCATACATAATGTACAGTAAATGCAGTTTATATCTATATTCTGCTCCTGCACATAACTATCCGCAGGAACATGCGATCTGCTGCAGACCAACACCGGAATGTTACCCTTAAAATACCCTACAGCTGGATATAACCTTGTTCTGTCCCCTCCTATCCTGTAAAGGTGAATCCCTTTGTTCTGTTACCATTTAAACTGCTGTAACTTACTGATGTGGTGCAGGGAGACTATGTGTACATTGTGCACTATTTGGATTTAAATATGTAATGTGTTTTGATAGCTTTCCATGCGTTCACAAACTCTACCGTAAATACCCATACCACGCGCTAATGCGCAGGACCGCGGGAGCGACCATACGCAAATTGCAGATATGTGCACGCACGGCAGAATAAGTAAGTGCACGGAGGTCATATGTGTGTAGTTTGTACTTGATGTGTGTACTGCAATATTTTTCGACTTTGACACTATGTTGGTGTTAGACGTGCATCCGGTATCCACCATTAGTTCAGTGGGACTTAGAGAATTGATGGAGGTAGTGTGTCCCCGGTACCAAATCCCATCTAGGTTCCTCTTCACTAGGCAGGCGATACCGAGAATGTACAGAGACGTCAGAAAAAGTGTCACCAATGTCCTAAAAAATGCAGTTGTACCCATTGTCCACTTAACCATGGACATGTGGAAAAGTGTAACAGGGCAGACTAAGGACTATATGACTGTGACAGCCCAATGGGTAGATGTATTGCCTCCCGCAGCAACAATAGCAGCAGCACCAGTAGCAGCATCTCGCAAATGCCAACTCGTTCCTAGGCAGGCTACGCTATGTATCACCACTTTCCGTAAGAGGCACACCGTTGACAACCTCTTACGGAAACGGAGGGACATCATCGCAAAATTGCTTAACCAACTTAGACTCTCCTGGGGATTTGTGATATCGGACAACGCCACCAATATTGTGCGTGTATTACATCCGGGAAAATTCCAGCATATCCCATGTTTTGCACATACAATTAATTTGGTGGTGCAGATTTTTTTTTCAAGTGACAGGCATGCAGGAGATGCTGTCGGTGGCCCGAAAAATTGCGGGCCACTTTCAACATTCAGCCACCGCTTGCCAAAGACTGGAGCACCAGCAAACACTCCTGAACCTGCCCTGCCATCACCTGAAGCCAGAGGTGGTAACGAGGTGGAATTCAACACTCTATATGCTTCAGAGGATGGAGGAGCAGCAAAAGGCCATTCAAGCCTATACATCCACATACGATATAGGCAAAGGAGGGGGAATACACCTGACTCAAGCGCAGTGGGTAATGATTTCCGTCTTGTGCAAGGTTCTCCAACCCTCTGAACTTGCCGCACGTGAAGTCAGTTCAAACACTGCCGGCTTGAGTCAGGTCATTCCCCTTATCAAGCTTTTGCAGAAGCAGCTGGAGAAATTGAAGGAGGAGCTAAGACAGAGCAATTCCGCAAAGTATGTGGGACTTGTGGATGGAGCCCTTCATTCGCTTTGCCAGGATTCAAGGGTGGTCAATCTGTTGAAATCAGAGCACTACATTTTGGCCACCGTGCTCGATCCTAGATTTAAAGCCTATGTTGTATTTCTCTTATCAGCAGACACAAGTCTGCAGAGGTTCAAAGACCTGCTGGTGAGAAAATTGTCAACTCAAGCGGAATGTGATCCGTCAACAGCTCCTCTTTCATTTTCTCCCGCATCTGGGGCTGCAAGGAAAAGGATAAGATCTCCTAGCCCACCACTGGTGATGATGCAGGGCAGTCAGGAGCGAGTGCTGACGTCTAGTCCAGACTTAAGGACTTGCCAACGATTATTGAAATGTCTACTGTCACTGCATATGATTCTGTCACCATTGAAAGAATAGTAGACGATTATATGAGTGACAGCATCCAAGTAGGCATGTCAGACAGTTTGTATGTATACTGGCAGGAAAAAGTGGCAATTTGGATGCCCTTGCACAAACTGGCTTTATTTTGCCTAAGTTGGCCCCCCTGCCCCCTTAAGTGTACTCCGAAAAAGCAATTTCCTCCAGAAAGTACACAGGGACCTGTGATGGTGGATTCCAGTGGGGACGAATTAATACTCTGTGAGGAGGAGGATGTACACAGTGAAAGGGGTGAGGAATTGGACGATGAGGTTGAAGTGGACATCTTACCTCTGTAGAGCCAGTTTGTTCAAGGAGAGATTGAGTGCTTTTTTTTGGTGGGGGCCCAAACAAACCAATCATTCCAGCCACAGTCGTGTGGCAGACCCTGTCGCTGAAATGATTGGTTTGTTAAAGTGTGCATGTCCTGTTTATACAACATATGGGTGGGTGGGAGGGCCCAAGGACAATTCCATCTTGCACCTTCTTTTCTTCTTTGTATCAAGTGCTGTTTGGGAACTAGTTTTTTAAAGTGCCATCCTGTCTGACACTGACGTATAACTCCAGGGGTAGTGCCGTATAAGTCCAGGCATACTGCGGTATAAGTCCAGTCCAGTGGTACTGTCTTGTGCTGCATCAGTCCAGTGGTGGTGTCTTGTGCTGCCATAAGTCAAGTGGTGGTGTCCTGTGCTTTATATTATTTACTCCAAATAAAAGGGTTATATACATTACTTATATTATTATCCAAATAATTTTTACAAGGTTTGCCCTGTGTGGTGTAGGGGTACACTCGCCTGTACTGCATATTATTATAACAGCTCCAAAAAAAGGGTTATTATTATCCAAATTAATTTTACAGGCTTTGCCGTATGTGTGTGTGGTTTAGGGGTAAGCTCTCCTGTGCCACCAATATTGTGCTTGTATTACATCTGGGCAAATTCCAGCATGTCCCATGTTGTTTGTGCCGCACACTTGTGTCGCTTAGCTTAGTCATACAGCTACCTCATTGCACCTCTTTTTCTTCTTTGCATGAGGTACTGTTTGGGGCCTAGTTTTTTTAAGTGCCATCCTGTCTGCAACTGCAGTGCCACTCCTAGATGGGTCGGGTGTTTGTGCCGCACACTTGTGTTGCTTAGCTTAGTCATCCAGCTACCTCATTGCACCACTTTTACTTCTTTGCATGATGTGCTGTTTGGGGCCTATTTTTTAAATCTGCCATCCTGTCTGCCACTGCAGTGTCACTCCTAGATGGGCCAGGTGTAAGTGCCGCACATTTGTGTCGCTTAGCTTAGTCATACAGCTACCTCATTGCACCTCTTTTTCTTCTTTGCATGAGGTACTGTTTGGGGCCTAGTTTTTTTAAGTGCCATCCTGTCTGCAACTGCAGTGCCACTCCTAGATGTGCCAGGTGTTTGTGCCACACACTTGTGTTGCTTAGCTTAGTCATACAGCTACCTCATTGCACCACTTTTACTTCTTTGCATGATGTGCTGTTTGGGGCCTATTTTTTAAATCTGCCATCCTGTCTGCCACTGCAGTGCCACTCCTAGATGGGCCAGGTGTAAGTGCCGCACATTTGTGTCGCTTAGCTTAGTCATACAGCTACCTCATTGCACCTCTTTTACTTCTTTGCATGATGTGCTGTTTGGGGCCTATTTTTTAAATCTGCCATCCTGTCTGACACTGCAGCGCCACTCCTAGATGGGCCAGATGTTTGTGCTGCACACTTGTGTCGCTTAGCTTAGTCATACAGCCACCTCGGTGCAACCTTTTGGTCTAAAAACAATATTGTCTGGTGTGAGGTGTTCAGAATACACTGGAAATGAGTGGAATGTTATTGAGGTTACTAATACCGTAGGATCAAAATTACCCCCAAATTCTGTGATTTTAGCTGTTTTTATGTTTTTTCAAAAATCATCCACGTGCTTTCTGACAAGTTGAATTCCTCAACTTGTTGTATAATTTAGAGTTTTATTGAATAGATCGGAACCCTTTCCGACCTAAAAAAGTCAAAAACTGCCATCTTTTCGGCAGACGGCAGCTTTCGACTTCAATTGAATATACCTCTTAGGCTATAATACTGAAAGTCCTGACTGATCATAATTTTTTGATCTTAAGCCTTATTCAGAAACAACACTCAGGGCCTGATTCAGCTATGGATTCTGTTGTGTTCGCTCGAGCGCTGGTTACCAGTTTCAATCTTCGCCTTGCTGAGTGGCGTGTCCAAGCACTAAGACGCCATCATTTCTGTGTCCCTGTATGTAGTAGCATCATTGCTGGTTCTAGTCAGTACGCCATTGGCGCATTATAGCATCCAGCATCACAACTTGCACCAACCCTGTGGCAGGCGCAGTGCCTCCATCTGAACATGGCCTCTTTGGAAGCAGCTCTGTGTCTGAGAATGCACACTGCCTGCAGTGACTTGCCCGTGACCCTCCCATATCACGCCCAGGAGACAGACATTTGCGTTCCATTGACACCATATGCCAGATACCACCCAGGAATGCCCATCACTTTGCTTCTCCAGTTCTGATACCAGCTCTTAAACATGCAATAGCACATGTGTGTATGTAAGCCCCCTGACACTGGCTACAAATGACTACAGTGTCATGGTGGATAGTGCACCACACTTATTCTACTCTGGCTGGTCATGATTGAGGCACAGGTACCGTTAGGTTTCCCAAATATTCAGGTGTTTAATACAGGTGTTTTGTAGTAAAGTGGATTACAGGTGCCAGCACACTGTAGTGAAATTGGGTGCCGGGTATATGGTTATATTTATGGAATAGCATATGGAGATTTATTATATAGCACAATATAGCACCTGCATATTGTTTCTAATAATGAAGAGTTGTAATGTTTGGGATTATCATAACATATAAGACATGGGGGGGTCATTCCTAGTTGATTGCTCGCTGCCGTTTTGGTAAAATCCTGTTGGCCAATCACGGCAATGTTCCGGTCTCCTCCAATTGGGTTAGACTGGAAGCCTTGCATTGAATCATGGGACTTTCTAGTTTTATGTCCAATGTGGGAATATCATGAAATATATATATACGATCCTGTTGTATATACAGTATACATAACGATGAAAAACAAAATTAAAAATAATAATACAGTATACAACAATACACATAAGAAAAGGGACAGTGTCACAGGGATTCTAAATTAAGATGGCTATGTGGCATAAAGAACTTATTTATATATCAGCAAGGGACAGGGAATACACATAATAAATGTCCAGAATTTAACCTCTGGCAGTCGCAGTAGTAGAGACAGAAGTAGTACTATTTTAACAGCAGTCTAAATAAAATTATAGGTAGTTGCTGAATAGATTAGAGAGAATCACCAATAATTAATTATCCAGAGAAAGAGGGTATATTGTATTAAGGTCATCCTAGTATGGATTTTTAGCAGCCATAGGAAGGAGAAACAGATGAGATAGATGAAATATGGCCATAATTATTATAACAGGATGATATTAGTATAAACGGATACATGAATTAATAGAGTAAAATAAATAAATTAAATTCAATTAATTAAATAGATTGAGAAGGTGTTAAAATGTGATGACAGCTTGTAATGTGTGTCACATCATTGATATATATTAATAATCTCCAGAATGGAGAGAGAGTCACATAACTCATATTAGTGTTATAAGTGTTGTGTAAAGAAAAGAAAAAAATGGGAAAAAAGGGAGAGTAAAAAAAAGAAAGAAAGAAATGTGTAGGTATTGTGTGAAAATAGAGATTGAACTGTAAGTGAAATAATAATAATATGATGATAATAATAATAATAATTAGTACCATATTATAATGAAGTGCCTAAATTATGATAAATATTATTAAAAACTAAGTTAATATATAGCAT
This sequence comes from Pseudophryne corroboree, assembly GCF_028390025.1. Taxonomy (NCBI): domain Eukaryota; kingdom Metazoa; phylum Chordata; class Amphibia; order Anura; family Myobatrachidae; genus Pseudophryne; species Pseudophryne corroboree. Next base: position 567,171,987 of record NC_086449.1, on the reverse strand, counting down.
GAATTATATAAAAAGTATATCGACTGTATTTATTAAAGTGTCATGTGTAAAGTGAAGAAATAGCTGTAAAATGTGGTTATTATTGTGCGCATGATATAGAATAGACCAATTATATTACTGAAAATAATATGAATGTGCAAATGTGATTGTGAAGTGATAATAAGAGATAAAATATTTTGTAATATAGGTTAGGTTTGATCATCAGTATACTATTTACAGTTTCACTAATGTAGATATATCCTGGACATAGGAGGGAAGGCTTAGCACATATTCCCTTAGATGTAAATCCTGAAAATTCTTTGCCTGCTCTAAGAGTCCCTATGCCGGACACTATGGGTCATCCTGGTGAAGTGTCTCTATGTTTGTGATATTTCACATTACATAATTACTGTCTCCCACAGAATAGACTTACCAATACTAAGAGTGAAATACATTTATTTATATATATATATATATATATATATTTTTTTTTTCTGTGCTCTCTCATTGGCTACCTGAGTGTCAGGATACCAACAGCTGAAGCATGTCTTACCACTTGGAGAAAAAACTATGGGTTCTCTCATCTGCAAATCGATGTCCTAGGATATGACGAACAGCAGAAACCCTGGATGTCGCCTCCATGTGGGACTTCCTTCTTAGTATTCAGCTTCTAAATTGGTTATCTTACATTAAAAAAAACAATTAGGGGGACTAATTGAAAGATCCCTGACCATATCACCAACCATGCGAATAATGCAATACTGACACAAGTTACGTATTTATATGAAATGCAACATTGATATTAATTGTTTTTTTGGGCACAATATTAGTAAACATGTGGTATACTACTTACTCATAGGGACCTCTTCCCTGTATTCTCTTTAACCAGTGCCAATCTAAAGGCACATTAAGAGTTAAAAGCAGATACAGGTCTTTTGGGGTTCATGTATGTACCCAATATGGTTCTCTCATTGTAAATTCAATGCTCATATAGCAAAAGCAGAAACCTGGTACACGATATGTACCCCTCTTCCTTCTGACTTTATCTCCTGTAATTATGATCTACTGAGAACAGAATACAATATATGGGACTTCTTCACATATATTTTGACCATCCACAATTAAACTTCCCAGAGCAGTATCATTCATCACAGCTTTGTGTTGATACTATAATTATATCATCTTCTGCTCTATGGTTGTAACATAGTAAATGTGTATGGTAACAAATATTTATGTTATACATTTGTAAAAAGTAGCCATCTGGATTTCATATGATTGCCTAACAAGCAACATATTGATAAATTGTTACTTTTCACAAAAGCTAATGTCAGGGATATGTGGTTCCATCTGTCCCAGTTATGAGACTCTAGAGACATATATTTATAATTGTTACAATATATTTAACAGTATTCACAGGAATATATTTCACAGGTAAATTTATACAGTAAATTATACAATTATATCTGTAGTTACGAGAGGCACACCAGTATTTAGTAATACCTGTTTTATCATTAAATGTTATATGGCCTGTAAGGTAAGCAGGCAAGACATGTCTACCCTGGGCTCCTGACCTCAGCTCCTACAAACCCTGCCTGCAAGCTCTCTCTGTGGGGACAATATATCCTCCACAGCCCTACACCTCTCCTGTACCTGGGTGGACACCGGGGATCGAGATTGCAGAGCTGGAGGGTCCCCCCTGGGCCCTTGCGGGTTGCAGCCTCTCCCCATTATTGAAGTCAGGGACTGTGTTGCCATGGAGATCTGGGGTGGCATAACGAGGTGATCAGAGACCCGAGATTGCCCCCTTAGTGTCCTCTGTGTGGTCCCGGCTGGTGTGCAGCTTCTGGAGTCCCTGCCACTCCGTGCTTCTGCTGCCTGCTACCCGGCATCGTATGTGGGTGAGTGTGTGTTGACGCGGCGCCCCCTGCTGATCAAAACTGAAAGTCCCGGTCTCTTCACTGCCAGCGGCAGCTCCCAGCTCTCTGCAGCACACTGCACAGTTCCACAGCCACACTGTCTCCCAGGCTGGCGCTGTAGTAGCCTCTCCCTGCTGGCGCCCCTGGTCCCCCTGCTTTGAGTTTGCCTTGCTCTGGATGCAGCGTGTGTCCTGACTGTAGGGAGACTGAATTGGTGGTGCTGTACCCCCCCCCCCCCTCTGATATACTTTGGTGCCTGCCGGGGAATTTGTGTGGAGGAGTAGGTGTGTCTCTGGGAAACTGCCGCTCTGCTGCTTTCCTGGAGCCCTCTGCGGGTGAATTCATGCACCACTCAGGCTCTGTGGGCTGTCATCAGCATTTGGGGTCAACCCTGTAGGCTTCCAGGGACTCTTCTCTGCTCTCTACACTGGCAGGAGGAATGCAGGGATCTGTGCGCACCCGCTGACCAGCTCATTTATTGTCCCTTGCCCAGTAATTCCCGGCTTCTCTGCAGAGTGGTAATAGAACCCGGGTTAGTGACACTCTTCCCTGGTTTCAGCCTATTACACCTGGATGCCTTCACTTCTTGCTGCTTATACTTACATCATAAGCCCTGCATCATAAGCCCTGCTGCTGCTTGCACTGATCTAGGCCCACCTGCCTGACCATGACCCCCTGATTCACCTGCATGTAATGGGGTCTGGTGTGTTATGTGATGCCTCAAATGACAAGACATGTGCATTCCCTGCTGAATTCTCCCGTGGCGCTACTTCTATTATCCCCATATTCATTCTATACACTTGATTTGCGGATGGGGAAAACCGAGAGAGGTAGGAATACTCATCAACTAAAGGATCAGGCAACACCGCTTTGCAATCCAACCTAGATTGCTACCTGCAAATAGAAACCGATGGAGAGGATCCCCTTCCTCTTCCCCCTCTGCTGCAGATGTGGAGTCCATGGCTTCCTCTACATCACCGATCTCATCCGTTAACCCAGACATCACTATGGCTGACTTATTGTCTCACTTATGCTCCCTCCTGACCAAGAAGGATCTCCCGACGAAATGGGATTTCCAAGACCTTGAACACAAATTGCTGGAGACTGTCAAGTCGGAAATTTAGGCTCTTCAGGCTGACCTTTCCCAAATGGCACATCAGGTTACTGATGTTTAAGAACATCTAGGAGAGCTCGACACCTCACATCGGGCCCTCCATAACATTGTCCTTGTGCAAGCTCAGGAAATGAAGGACATGCAGCGAAGGCAAGATGACCTTGATAATAGAAACAGAAGGAACAATCTACGGGTTCAAGGGGTCCCAGAAGACATACAGGGTCCGGGCATCGTGGACGCTCTCACCTCGGTTTTCAATGAAGTCTTGTCAGTGGAACCGGACAATACTATACTTTTGGATAGGGCCCACAGAGCGCTCCACCCAAATGGTCTCCGAACTGATGCCCCTAGGGACATTATCTGTTGCCTTCATTACTACCACATAATGGAAGAGATCCTCATCAAAGCGAGGAAGCTTGACTGCTTGGAATTTAATGGTTCAGTTATACATATTTTTCCTGATCTCCCCTGGCATACACTACAACAACGCCGCCTCTTTAAACCTTTGACGGATGTCTTGAAGAACAAAGGCATAAGATTTTGTTAGGGCTTCCCTATGAGCATTCAAGTTTCACATGAAGGTCATCAGGCTACCCTCCAGTCCCTGGATGATTTGGATACCTTTTGCTTGGCCTTGAGTATTGTCAAACCTCCCCTTACTGAATGGACTCAGCTGTTCCATCGTGCCAACCGGACATGAAAGGCTCATTCCTCTCCTCCAGTCCGAGTGTTTTCAGGAACCTGAGGTTCAACTACCTGACACCTTGGTCACTGCATTTTTCCAGTTTTGGTGATCCTTGGACTTCTGTCTCCACCGCCTGATCCTGTAATCGGTTTATCAGCACATTGTTACTCTTATTTCCTGAAGTTTATACAGGTTTGGAATTCTTCATGTTCCCCTCCTCCCATTCACTCAAGCAACGGACAGATATTGTAGTGCACAAATGCACTGCTGTCTTCAAATTTCTCAATGCACATTATGCCTTGTCATTTTTCTCTTTTTACATTTTACATGTTTTCCTTTTTGGTTTTTCATTTCACTATGGGGTATTTGCTATCATTGTTCACACCAGTTCTTCACTTACTAGATATACCCTTACCACACTGTGATTGTTACATGTCTCCTGGTTAGCCCACTTGCTACCATAGCCCAGTTGGATTGTCCATCATCCTGCATTGGACTCCCTGTGGTCCCTGTGGTTCATTGGCGGTTACATTGTCATTTCTATTGGTTGTTCAATTTTTCATTGTAAGATTTTTAGCAAATGTATGTTTTCCCTTTGTTGCTTTTGTATCTACTCCTTTCCCTTCTTCTCCCCTTCTTTTTTTCATCCCCCTGTTTCTCCCCTGTTCATCATCATGGTCCGACGCTGGCTGGTATGATCTCCTCATGTCTCATCCTCTTCTAATTTGTGAGTATTGTATTCAAATTTGTATTCCTTATCTCATTTTAATGTTCAGTTGTGGTGCTCCTCCATGTTTCCATGTCACCATCTGACATTAAACTGTGCTCCTTTAATGTTTAAGGGCTCAACATTCCAGAGAAATGTTCCACTCTGCTTCGTGAGCTCTGGATTGAACACATTTTAAATTCCAGGCCTCTCCCAAATTGGGCAACTATTTTTACCCCTCAGTTTATTGCAGTGACAATCCCCAGAGTAAATGTCTTGGAGTAGCGCTCCTCCCTCTCTCAAACGTGTCGCATTTAGTGCTTGCTGAAGGCAGATGTCAGATCCTTAAATGTCAAATATTTAACCAGTCCTATACCTTTGCCAAAATATATTCTCCAAACCAGGGTCAGAGACAATTTCTTTCCAAAATGTTGCAATTAATAGAACCCCTCCAGGGTGGCTGCTTGGTCTTAGGTGGCGACTTTAACTGGTCCTTAGACCCCATTATCGACTGCTCCCCTTCTTCCTCATGCCAACTTTCTTGTGAACACAGGAAAATGGGGAGGCTCCTCCATGAATTCCAATTTATGGAGTTGTGGTGGATCCACCACCCGACTGTGAAGGATTACACTTTCTTCTTTTCCCCTCACACTATGTACACTAGACTGGACTACTTTCCCGTAGATCACAGGTTTTTGCAATATTTCCTAACAAGTAAAATTGGACAGATAACCTGGTCGGACCACGGTCTGGTGTATACTTCAGTTAATCTGTCCCCATCTACCCGCACACCTTGGACTTGGAGGTTTAACTCTTCTGTGCTTGGTGACCCTTGCCTCACATCAGAGCTTAGTTCTGCCATTGAGGACTACATTGAACTTAATGATTCACCTGATGTAGATGCGCTGGCCATTTGCGAAGTACAAAATGTGTCATCAGAGGTAAATGTATACAGTTGGACTCACGGTTGAAAAAGGAAAGGACGGCTCAGAGACAGCTACTTCTTCACCGCATAGCGTCTTTGGAAACCCAACACCAGTCCTCCTTAGACCCCCAAGTATTATTTGACTTAACTGAGGCTGGACAAGCACTGAATAGGCTTCTTAGTGACACCACCAAGTGGGACTTAGGCAAATGCTACCATAAATTTTACCATGGAGGCAATAAACCAGGTGCCATAATAGCATGAGCATTGCGGGCCCAGAGACTCCAGTCCTATGTCCACTCAGTTTGAGGTACTCACGGTGACCTGGTTTATACCCTTCCCCAAATAGCGGACTCTTTTCAACATTATTACACCTCCCTTTACAACTTATGTTCAGGTGGGTCCCCCTCAGTAGCCCCTGCCCTGAAGATTTTGCTCCAAAACTAGCTACACAAGATCAATTTTCTGAGACTTTCACAGATGGACCTGGAGTCCTTGGAAAGGCCATTCACGATTGAGGAGTTGGAAGCAGCTTTATCCGCCACCCTGATAGGCAAAAGTCCATGCCCATATGGCTTCCCAGTTTGTCATTATAAGGCATTTAAATCATCCCTGTTGCCTCTCTTTCTAAAGGCTTGCAACTCCGTTTCCCGAGACAGCGGCTTCCCCAAGCAGTCATTGGAAGCCCATATCTCTGTAATACCCAAAGAGGGCAAGGACCCTGCTCAGTGCTCGAGTTATAGACCTATCTCTTTACTGAACTGCGATGTGAAATTATGCATTAAAATGCTTGCGAACCAACTAGGTCCTCTTCTTCCTGAGGTGATACATGGGGACCAGGTGGGTTTTGACCCGGGCAGAGTAGCAAAGGACAATATGTCCAAAATCATAGATCTTATTCCTTGCTCGGTCTGGGTCGGCCGCCGTGGTTCTCCTGTCTACTGATGCGGAGAAGGCCTTTGACAGGGTTTGACTGGTAATTTATGGAAGGCCTCATCAGCCATCTGGGTCTGGGCCCCACCTTTCTCCAATGCATCTTGGCCTTATATAGCTCTCCCACGGCTAGGGTCTGAGTGAATGGTG